>NW_019723929.1:58165-212562 GCF_002891405.2 Cryptotermes secundus | reverse complement strand
CATTATAATACTTTCTCGTATTTGTTTTATACGCGCTTACTACCAATCTGAGATAATTAAAACTGCAACGATTTTCTAGTAGTGGGACGGCTAATACTACCTGCCCATCATTGAATATACTCGTAATCTGAAATCAGTTTCATCCGTGTCACTCCTGACAACCTGTCTTCCTCTCGTCCATGTTAACGGTGCCCTCCAATATGTGTTACATGTGTTGTGCTGTACTGTGCAAGTAGCGTGCTCACATCAGAAGTCTGAACGCCCTCCCTGGCTCCGTCACTTCATCGTTAGCAGTTCCATAATTCACATGAATGTATCCATCTGCGGGTGCCATTCTGAAAATTGTCGACGGATTACTATGAAGTCTCGTACTGGAAGTAATGAACTGAAAATTGCCAGAATAAATTAATGTCGACTCAGAGCGGTCCATGTAACCACAACTTTACACAAAGTCCAAACAGAAGCTCATCGCACAAAACGCTGCAACATTAAGCCATTAAGACGTAGAACTATATTGTTTTAACGTGGTGACTACTTAACGACAAGGATCTACACGTATTTATTTACTTTCCGACCGCCGGTGCAACAGCGTGTCCTCTGCGATGAAATTAAGCTTATTATAATTTTCAGTGCTGATACGAGTATTTCTGCAACCTTCAGATGACACACCTTGTCACTCTATTTCAAGGTCATTCGTATCCTCCATGAAACCAGAACACGTCCTTGCAAGGGCGCGTGACTACAGTCAGAGCCGCAAAACAAGACCTCCCTTCAAATCTCCTATATCACTGTTACAGTTTCACGCCTTTGCTGCACAAACAAGTTGATTCACAATTGTCCCAAGCCAAAATGTAACCCACTCTCCCGCTCAGAGTTCGCGAAAATTTGTGTACATTGTATTAATTAAGTTTAAGTTTCTTGAAGTATTGACATGTTATTTAAGAATATTATTTTCGACTCTGTCCATCGCCCGAGTTCACTGAAATCACTAGACTCACAAAGCTACATACACAAAGCTTTGGGGGACGACTGAAGGTAAATTTAAGTTTGAGTGTACCGCTCTGATAGACTACATGACATGACTCTCAGCACTTAAGTGTGCACACTACAATCCCTAGAAGCACGACAACAAAATCACTTTTTGCAGTGCCTACTTTTGTCACCAATTAGTCTATCGATAATAAGGCCTATATTACAATATTGGACACCTTTTCAGAATATTTGTTCGTTCTGTACTTTTTATAAGCCAGGAACCATTTCTTCACTTACCGAATTAATTTCATTATAGCACTTAAACATATCACATAAAGACTACCGATGAAACTGATTCATTACAGGACCGACCAATTTTACCTGCACAAGAGGCGACACGAAGAACAGCAACTTTCTATCTGTGGTTCAAAATCCCTTTGTTGGACGCTGGCTGCTTTTCAGTTTCTTGATCTTTCACACAGTCAATAGGACTCTGGACGGGGGATCAGCCCGTTGTAAGGCCCCTGCCTGGCCGCGCCATAGCTCAAGCGGTTAGTCGCTGGCTTCCCATCGCGGCGGCCCGGGTTCGTTCCCCGGTCTGATTAAGTGGGATTTGTAGTGGACAAAGTGGTGCTGGGGCGGGGTTTCTCCGAGTACTTCGGTTTCCCCTGCCAATCTTCATTCCACCAAATTCTCCATCATCATAATCACCAGGGGCAGGCTACAATAGGCCAATCAGTGGCCGCCGTGCCGAGTGGACCCCACACTAAGCGAATTAAAAGAAAACCGTTAACGTAAAATCACATTAATATTATTTTTAATGCCATTTCATTAGATTTCTGATTAATCGCCGCTTCTCTTCTTAGGAATGCACAATCTTAAACGTTAGCGGGCTTAGTGTAGCTGGCACAAAACAACAAATGCTTTTATACTCGTTAATATCACAATATTAGACACTACAGACACTCGTACAAAGCTGCGAGTACAAGCAAGCCAAGCCATACACTGAGCCACGTTACACCAAGATTAGTGCGCAGACAGAACTCATCGGTCAACATAAAATAATAGAACTGTATTAGTGAGTCGAAATTTAATGATCTGAGAACTGCAAAATTCACCACGCCGAGTGTGAGTGTCTGCAATCCTTGTACCGAACTGTCTACGGTACTTCAGAATGCATGTGTATATACTGACAAGGCTATTTATTCTAACGCAGCTTTAGCTGCTGCAAGGAAGGGCACATAGCGGTCAGAGGTCACTTCCATTCCTTATTTAAATTTGCATTAGACCATACAGGATTGCATGTCTGTTTAATTAGAAACGGATTTTAAAATAAAATTGTTGTTCCTTTGAATTCTTCATGACCGTCATCAGGTTCAGGTCCGAAGATGGCAGGTAACAGGAAAACGGACACTTGAAGCAAAGGCGAACTCGAGGAACGCTGAGACAGAACACTGACACCAGAGAACCCAACCCGGATTCAAGTAGACTGTAGTGAACCAGGCACGAACTCTGGCTATAAATTACCACGATAGATGACGTCGCTCCGGGGGCCAAACTCGAGCCGTGCCACCTTCACGCCGTACAGTTCTGTGCGCAAGTATTGCACCGTCACTAACAGAAATTATTCACACTTAGGCTGTGAGATTCAGTGCACCAGACTCTCTGTACAGTAAACCAGGGCTAATCCGGATTAATTGGTGGAGAGGTCATCCGGATTAAACGATAATCCGGGTTAATGAAGCCAGACTTACTTATTTACTTACTGAGCTGAGCCCTGCTTGAGGAGAAGCCAAATCTGCAGCTACTCTAGAACTTCCCAGCATTTTATGGAACCCGAAGGTTCATTACAGTGTTCACAAGAGCCTTCACTGGTCCCTATCCTGAGCCAGATCAATCCAATCCATACCTGGGGGGGGGGAATGAAGCCAAAGGCAGCCCTAAAAGGCAAAAAGCCGTCAGGAAATAAATAAATAGAAAATTTAATATCAACATATGTAGTGCTGATGACACTGAATAAAAAATATCACTGTAGAGCTTTTATTTAAAAGCTATAAATAAACAAAGTGCTCAAATCAAAGGTCTCCTTCATCCAGCTGAAGCCAATCTTGAATATTTTATTGCGCAGTTTCAGTCTCTCCAGCTCTGAAAGTCCTCTTGCTCTAATCCCCCCTGCTCGAAAATCCCATGTCTTTTAAATTATGTACTCAACTGTGAACAAGACTCTCCATTTTTCATATTTCTAACAGGATTATCTAGCAACCGGATTGGCAAAGGCTTACTCTACGTGCTCTCGTATGTATGAACGAATATCTGGGCAGCTGTGCACTAAAATGGGCACAGAGTTACGTACCCGAGTGGTCGGTACTCTTCTGGCATGAGCAGGAGAGCAAGTTGATATGCAAGAAAATATTCGCAGCACCTGCACTCGTCAAGCATCCGTCAAATGGAAGCTGGCTTTCCTGCCGGGTGGAACTAGTTGGCAAGTTAATTAGTTGCGAGAATCTGTTCCTTGAGCAGCGAAGACACGAAGATAATTTGGCGACTCGAGATTAATCTTCAGCAAATATCCGGTAACGGAAAGCTCATTTCAGGGACCGTTTTGAATCAGACCCCGCCCAATAGCTTAAGTACGGTGTCACAAGTGAAATGAAAGTGAAATTCTCTATTCCAGGAGAACATGAAAATGAACCCCGGCTAGAATCAGCATTTGGGACGTTTCATGAGGCATCGTTTCACATGATTGGCTGAAGTNAAACATCCATGACCTGAGTGGGATTCGAACCCACGATCCCGGCTTCCGAGCGAGCGAAGACGCCTTAGACCGCTGGGCTACCGTGACCGGCACTAACAATATATTAACCTAGCCAAACCGGAAAACTAACCCGCCTTTAAAACTTCAAATGGTAAAACAAGCCGAATTAAATTCTGAATGAAAATGTCTGCATTTTTTTTAATTTAACTACTCTTTTCATCTTTCCTTTTTCTCTCTGTATAAAAAGATTACGCTGTAAATGTCACGAGACGTTTCAAAACATGTCTTTCATCTGATCTCTAATACGAGGGTGTGCCCCTTGTTCGCAAACCGCTGGTGTTATGAAATACGTTCCAGATACTATGCATCTTGACCTCCCGGTCCTCAGTGTGTTACAGTGTAACTTATCTTGTCATCAGATGCCATAACATTGCTTACACTGCATCTGAAGTTGTAGGACCTGCAACTTCAGCAACATACTCGTAGCGGTGATGATCAGACACTGGCCAAGATCACGGCTTCATGACCATGCTCCACACTTTCTCTTCCTGCGGGGACAGCATGAGAGGCGACAGATAAGCCTGGGGATCTCCGTTCAAGCGGCACAGTCCTTCTTGAGAAGCTAATAGTAACTCAGCTACTCAAGACATCCCCCGCCATCTAGAAACCGGAAACTACATTCCCTTGTTCGCAAGAGCCCGCTACTGGATCCTATTATGTGCCAGATTAAACCACTCCATTTTCATATTGCTTTAATATCAGTTTCAGTGCTATCCTTCCAGCTACACGCAGGTCTCCTAAGCGAGCCCAGCCTCTCAGGCTCTCGGAGTACAATTCTGTAAGAATCTCACCTCTCCTATGTCTGTTGCCTGTCCCGTCCATCCCGTCGTTCTAATGTAATTTATAATTAAATTTCGTATGAAAAGTGGACTGAGTTCTATATCTTAGGTCTCTCATTCCCTCTTCCGAAAGATAATCTTGGCCATGAAGAATGTCATCTTCTGGGATATGGTGCCGTGTAGATCTTGTGTGAACCGACGTTTCTTAGGAACGTATCGTCTCCATCTTCAGGGTAGAAAAATCAGTGAATGAAACGTCGGTTTACACAAGATCTACACGGCGCCACATCCAAGAAGAAGGTATTCTTCATAGTCACCGCCGTGAAAACCTCAAATCTTACTTAATCATGGCCACTTTCCATTGTCCTTATCAGGGTACGTGAACATTTTCTGAGGTCCTTTCAGTTTCTTCTTCACGCGAAAGGACAGAATAGCGAGACAGAACTACAGGTATGAGAAAGAAACGAATAACGAAGGAAAAGAAAAAGAAATAAGACATATGTCGTGTAGTAGGGAAAGGATAGGGAATAGGAGTGGTTAAACCATGAAACTGCACACAAACCTGCAATGGAGACTGTGTCTGTGAACATATGCAGCATAAAGTGATAAACAGGGCCCGGGTTTTGATGACCTGAAAATATTTAAAAATGACCCGAAAAAATCCAGAAAAATAACCTAAAGGAGAAAAGAATGAACACTTCGCTTCCATGTTATTCACATTTCAGAAAACATGATGAAAAATTCCCTAAAATGGCCAAAAATGACAAGAAATACCCTTAAAAGTCCAAAAATTTACCAAAAAGTTACCCCCCAAATGAAAAAAAGACCTTAAACCTAAAAATGCAAAAAAAAAGACAAAAGATTACCTATAAAATTTACATTTCTGTAACCAGCAGCTCATATCAGAGATTTATATATTTAAGAGCATCGCATAGGATACAAGGAAAAGATGATGACATGTCATCAAAATCCGGGCCCTGGTGATAAAACAGTGTAGCAGGATGCTAAAATACAACATTAGAAATAAGTCAGCCTGGAGCTAGGTACGAAGCCAGTATCAGAAACGGTGGACATTGCTGAGAGCAAGTCAACTGCCGCCGGTCACGGTAGCCGAGCGGTCTAAGGCATGTACTGTCTTCGCTCGCTTGGATCGTGGGTTCGAAGCCCACTCAGGGCATGGATGTTTAGTTTGTGTGTGTGCGTTTTTCTGTGTTTGTGTACAGGTAGAGGCCTTGCGACGAGCTGATCACCCGCCCAAGGAGTCCTACCGAATGTGTAAGATCTAGAAAAACCAAAGTGAACGGAGAAGTTCATGGAGGTAGGCCTAGACCCACTGGGGCTGTAGTGCCAAGGGGGAAAAAAAAGTCAACTGCCACTATCCTTTGGAACCGCCATGATGCTGCTTACCCAAGCTAGAGCAAGTAATCTGACATTGTTCAGACATGAAATCCGATCTCGGCTACGCTACATCGAGGTTCATTCTAATGGGGTCGTGGGGCTGATGATAATGTTTCTCGAGTCGATGACAATACTGTAACACACGATACAAGAAATACATGAGCAAATTTGCTTTCAGGCCAAACTATCAAAACTGAGCGGTATGATCTGGCATGTGTGTCGTTTAGTCGACGCAAGAAACTAAATTTAACTAATTAATTCTCTAACAGAAACTAATGACTGTTTGATTTTCCTGGCCTCCTTTCAAACAAAATGTTTCATGACTCGCGAAACTGCATGTTGCACTGGACAGCAAGAAACGGTGTTAATTAATTTCTATTTGGAAATATAAATTGAGAAGTTGATCTGTAACCAATTAACTTACACTTATTGAAAATGACACAAAAGCGAGAAAGCTTTCACCAAAAGAAAGACATTTTGGAAGGAACTTGAGGCCTACCGTCCTTTGAGAAAGAGACCGGCCAAATTAACTACTGCAGCTTCTAGTGATGTGCCGAACACAGTGGTCGCGCGGTCTAAGGCAACAACTGTCTTCGCTCGCTCGAACTCTAGGATCGTGGGTTCCAATCCCACTCAAGGCACTGATGTCTGAGTGCGTTTATGTTGTTATGTGTGTAGGTAGCGGCCTTCCGACGGGCCGATCCCCGTCCAAGGAGTCCTACCGACTGTGTATAGGATTAAGAAACTGAAAAAGCGGCCAAGGTCCAACAAAGGGCTGTAGAGGCATAGACAGATGGTTTCTAGTGATGTAGCATATGTTTCGCCTGAAATTTCTGATGATATACTGTCATAACCGTCAGAATGGGGATGTCAGTGGACAGAAGAAGTGGGGGGAACTGAGCCCACTTGACAACTGTTACGATAGACATCATCTTCATACAATTCTAGAAGCACTGTTCGCTGACTGGACTGTGGATGAACACAGGGAACCACGCAAGAGTGCGTCACCTATCCGCGAGCTGATGTGACCCCGATGTCGGCAGACATTACAGTTATGCGAACGGACTTGCGAACGTTGAAAAATTACATTACAAATTCTTAAGTATGCTAACAAACCAGGGAAATTTTGAGTGGCAGCACTTACAAACTCACTTTGTTGGTTTCTATAAAAATGTATAGGAGGTCACGAACGAGCGAACGATTGTTGTTTTAAAATACCGATTCTGTTTTGTGACAGTTGGTAATATCTGATGTGAATATGTGGAGTGTAGTGAAATGCGAATTAATTTGTAAAGATTTCGAGCATTTAATTCTACTTCAAACAGACATATGGAAGATGTTCATATAAACTAAAACTAAACTCCGTGGCTTGAGTCCGCAAGCGAACTATATCGACCGAGCGACCGCGGCTTGTCGGCGAAGTTAGTGCCAACTTTAGCGTGGTCAGCGCAACGAATCCCCACGGCCGTTAATTTCGGTTTTCTAGAACGGAGCCGCTATTTTCTTGAAACAGCTTCTCAATTATCCTCATGAGGCTGAGTTTCATACAAACTAGCTCAGTAAAATCGTGTCCGAACCCTTTAATGTGAACCCAACAAGCTAATTCAGGCATACACTTATATGTAGGCTACACACTACGATGGGAATATACAGGATGTCCCAGGAGGAATGGACCAAATTCGGGAGGGTGTTCCTTATGTTAAAGTATGCCGATATAACCCAAAACACCTATGTCCAAAGTTGAACGATTACGGAGATAATGGCCCGAGAAAAGTGTGGTCTTCTGGCGGGTCCACGCACTATACCTGTCAGCTGAGACCTCGTTATCTGTTTGTCCTTGAGTGTCGTGATTCACACTAGCCGTTAGCTCATGCGCACAGAGTTCGTTGCGGCGGGGTCGTGATTAGTTGTGTGATGAGTTGCTGAAATGCCTCTTGTGTTTTCATACGTGGAATATTGTGATACGCATTTTGTGTGTGGATTTTGCGGTGGCAATGCACGTGCTGCTGTTGAAGAATACCAAAGGCGTTTTCCCGATCGAAGGATTACATCTCGAAGTGTATTTACGCGAATTCACCAGGCATTGCGTGTTACTGGTTCTCTTCCGAGTGTTTCTGTGCACTCTGGAAGGGAGGATGTACGAATAATAGACACACGAGAGAACATTCTTAAGATAGTTCAGAGAAGTCCGCGTCTGTCCACTCGTAGAATGGCCTCTCGCATCGGCGTATCACGTATGCAGGTGTGGCACACTTTACATGATGAAGAGTTATCCTTACCATGATCAAAGGGTACAACATCTGGAACCAGGCGACCATGCACATCGTATGGATTTGTGCCACTGGATAAAAAGCTCATCCCGAACTGTTAAGCGTCATTTTATTCAGTGATGAGGCGTCTTTTACCCTGGACGGTGTAAATAATTTACGAAATGTGCATACGTGGTCCCATAATAATCCACATGAGATAATGGAGACGAAATTCCAAAAGAGATTTTCCGTGAATGTACGTTTAATACAGTTATGTGGTCGGCTTATAGCGCAGTCAGTCATGTTACGTCAGCGCTTGCCAGTCATGTGTCATGTATAGTGCTTGGAAACCTAAGGACAATTATGACATGGAGAGCGAGTATTTTGTACTTCAATTTTATGGCTTCACGTCACTCACAAGTTAGTTTGATGCTACGTACATTATTAACATTACAGAATCCACATATTCCTGCCAGTTTTAATATGTATTTTGTAATCAACAAGTGTGTAACACCGGTCAAAGTTTGACAATTCTCTGGCCATTATCTCCGTAACCGTTCAACTTTGGACATAGGTGTTTTGGGTTATATCGGCATACTTTAACATAAGGAACACCCTCCCGAAGTTTGGTCCATTCCTCCTGGGACACTCTGTATACAACTAATTTAATCCACATCACGATGAAGAGTCTAAGGCATATCTGCGTAAACTATCCGTGTGTTTACAGTGCATGACCCGTGTTAATTTTTCGCATGCTTAGACGCAATCTAATACGAACGATTGTGGCAATGAAAGTTGTACCTGTGTTTAACTAATTAAGCACTTTTTCTTCATGGCTCTTCCAGTCCATTCGGGGCCCTGGTCTCTTATTCAGTTCCGTAATTACTTTACAGACGGTAGGACTCCCTGGAGGAGTGATCAGCTAGTGTGAAGGCTGCTACCTATACAGGACAACACAAACATAGAATAAACGCATACACACACCAAACACCCATCCGAAGAAGATAAATTCGGTATGAGACCGTTGTTCTCTGCACTGTAGTTAGTTAGTTAGTAATTGGAGAGGGTGGGTTTCCCCATGCACTGAGACCAGTATTGGTCCATTGTGCTTCCCTGTATGATATTCTACCAGTCTCTATACCCTACCGATATTTGTGCGTACCATCAGTCCCGACCGAGCCAGCGAGTTCGGCCTCTACTGGCTTGGCGGTATCTATAATGCTTCCCCCATCTATCAGAGGCGTTAGAGACTACTGTTGGGCGGGAAATGTCCTTGAATTTAGCTCAGTGACCTCCTTCGGAGATATGAGGTTCTTTTACGTGCCGTAAAGCTACGACACGGGACCCACGGCTTAAAGTCCCTCCCGGAGGACTTGTTCCCTGAATTTTTCCGCCCTTAAAAATTCCACGACCTCCGCCGGGTTTGAACCCGCGTACCACGAGTCATGAGGTGGGAACGTTACCTCTAGACTACGGAGGCCGCTCTTTCATTGTGTAAGTATACAAAGTTCTACAAGTCAACGATGACGTGTTAGCAAGAACGAGGAAGGCAGAACAGAAAATACATCAGCTCTCTTAAGCTACTTTAAGGGTCGGAGTACAAAATGATGATACATGAAGCCGTCTGAAAATCACATGAATAGTCAAAATGAAGACTGCAAACAGTAAAACAATACCACTAAAATTACACACTCCCCCGCTCACATGACGACATAGGGGTGCATATCGAAGTGCTTCAAAGTGCCCAATTCTTGAAGGAGATGAAGAACATGACATTACATAGTACAAATATCTGAATCCTTGTGAATCACGGACACTGACAATTTCCGTTGAGTTTTTCCTTTGTCCCACTTCTGAAGAAAAAGACTGGGCTTTCGGAGATGCACGAAAGAGTTCGCTGGATTCAAATAGATGAATAGGTTGTTTACGTCAGTGCTGATGTGGGTCAAAGCGCCATCTGGTGTCGCGATTTCCATCCGGGCCGGCGCCAGCTATGAATATGTGGGTGTAGAGCTACGAACGGTCACGATTCCCATACTTCTGGCCTGCATACCGATTATATTTCGAATTAACCTCATTACGCAGAGCCAATGCATGACATTCGTTCAGTATTGGTCATGACACGTCTGTTTACAGCAGTCAGCAGCTTATGGCTTGTGAACCTCGTCTTGGGAAAGTTCTGTCATATCGTTTTACACGATGTCTATATTATTTAATGTCTCACAACGCCCACAATAAGAGCAACACAAATTAAATTTATTATAGCAACAAGAAAATATCTGTGAGCCGGGGTAGCGCAGTCGGTATAGTGACTGTGTACGGACTGGACGACAGAGGAGTTGGAGTTCGAGTCCCGGTAGGGTAAGAATTTTGTCTTCTCCATATTGTCCAGACCGGCTCTGGGGCTCACCCTGCCTCCTATCCAATGAGTACCTGTGGCTCTCTCCCCGGGGTTAAAGCGATAGGGGCGTGAAGCTGACCATTCACCTCCAGCTAGTGCCGAGGTCAAGAAAATGTGGATCTATACAGCCACTCCCCCATACGTCTTCATTGTGTAGTACTTAATTAGTTAAGCACAAGGACAACTTTACCATACAAGAAAATATCTGAACGCGTGTTTTCCTGCCCTCCACGGGGTAGGCCCAAGTTTCTTCCATTTAATGCCTGTATATCCTAGTGGCCCGTTTTTAAGTTTTCATGTGGTGGAGTGAGACTGAGTCCGCTTGGCCTACTGTACCAGCCCCGGATGCTGAATGAGAACTGGCAGGAGAAACGGAAGTACTCGGAGGACACCTACCCAGTGCTGCCTTGTCTGCCACAAATACCACGTGACTTGACCTGCGATCGAACCCGGGCCGCCTCGGTGGGAAGCCAGCGACTAGTGGCCTTACGAAGAACATTGCTTTGCATCGAAGTGCAAGTACTGCAGGCGCCTTTATGCGGATCTTTCGTGTATCTTGACAGATCCTGATAAAACTTTGCACACGGCACTTTACATTATCCTAACAGTGCAATGTTTAGGTTTTATTCACTGTAATTACTGTCAATCGTTAACTAACTTAAGGGCATAACTGAACACGTACATTCCGAGCCACTGTGGCAGATTTCGACAAAACTTGACATACGCAGTTCATGTTATCCCAGCATTACGATGTCTACGTTTCATTCACGTTAGTGCATATTAATCGTTGCCCTAATTAGGAGCATTAATGAACCTTTATTTCCTGCACCATGCGATAGATTTGTACATGAAATCTGGTATACATCACTTCTGCAATTAGAATATTAGCATGTAGGAGTGCGAATCACTTCGGTTCGACTCGCGAAGTTCCCTAGTTGTGAACCTAAACACGTTTCTTGGTTTATGGTTTCTCTCTCTATGGACCTTCGCCTGTTTTCCAGTTTCATAACCCTATACACAGTTGGTAGGACTCCTTGGGCGGGGGATCAGCACGTCGCAAGGCCACTACCTATACACAGAACAACACAAATACAGAATAAACGCACACGAACACCTATGCCTTGAGTGGGATTCGAACCCACGACCCCAGTGTTCAAGCGGGCGAAGAGGGTTCGATCGGCTTGTTTTATGGTTTACATGTGAAATGTATTCTGGTGCGATCCGTAAAATGCATTCAAGTTCATTGCGTGTGCTGAAATACACGCAGCACAGTAATCACATTTAGTAAACATGCGTTATCGAGTGTTTTCCAATCTCCTGCTCTCGCCCTGCCACGCAGGTCATGACTTACACTGCAGATAGCTGTCATTTGGAAACGAAACACGCCTATTTAACGTCACGTATTTACATTTGTAGTTTATGTACTCTAGTATGTTCTTTGACATTTCAGCCTTTAATTTCCGATGTTTAAATATTCTCAGCATTTATGCTATTCTTAACTGGAGATTAAGTTCCCTTAGGTGGGTCCCTGTCACCACGGCATGGCGCGTCCTCAGGTTGCGGATGGAGGAGACGCCCTCCAGGTATGGAGGGAAGCTGCGAATATATTGAATACGCAGTCGCGGACAGCCGACAAGAGGTGGCCCTCCATCTTGGGGATTGGGCGTGGGGATAAGAACTCCTCACGGTAAAAAAATAAGTATGTTACGAAAATGAACACAAAGCCTCGGACCTTGACGGATCCTATAGATAAACAACACAGGAAAACTGCATAATGAGGAGCTTCATAAATTGTACTCTTCTTCAAGCATACTTACAATGATCAAGTCAACGAGGATGAGGTGAGCAGGGCATGTAGCATGAGTGGTGGAGAAAAGGAATGCATGTAGGATATTGCTGGGAAAGCCAGATGGAAAGAGACCACTGGGTAGACCAAGACATAGGTGGGTGGCCAATATTAAAATGGATGTTAGAGAGATGGGATGGTATTGATTGGATTGATCTGGCTCAGGACAGGGATCAGTGGAGGGCTGTTGTGAACACGGTACTGAACCTTCGGGTTCCATAAAATGCTGGGAAATTCTTGAGTAGCTGCACAACTGGCGGCTTCTCAAGAAGGGCTCAGGTCCATGAGTGAGTGATCGTGAGCGCTGTGTCCACTTTATACAAATGTTAACTTCTTCACTTCTTCCTCTCGCTGTTATGTTTATCGTCCCACATACCATGAAGAGACACGAATAATGCTCCTCGAACCAATTCTGGACAACTCCGGCCCGATGACACAGTGCATTGTCCTGCTGGAATATCCCATCGTTGTGGGGGTACATGAAGTCCATGAAGGGCTGCAAATGGTCACCAAGCAGTGTAACGTAGCGGTCACCGGTCAATGACGTGTTTAGGTGGACGAGCGGACCCAACTCATGCCACGTGAACGCACCCCACACCAGTATGGAACCACCACCAGCCTGCACGGTGCCTTGTTGACAACTGGGGTCCATGGCCTCATGGGGTCTGCGCCACACCCGAACCCTACCATCCGCCCGAAACAACTGGTACCGTGACTCATCGGACCACGCCACATGTTGCCAATCCTCCAGGGTCCAATTAGCGACGTCACAAGCCCAGGTTAGGCGCTGTGTTAACAGAGGCACTCTGGTCGGTCTTCTGCTCCCATATCCCATGGAAGCTAAAGAACGCTGCACTGACCTGCTGGATATGCGTCTGGTACCTCCTGCATTGAATGTGGATGTGATTTCAGCCAGTGTCGCTTGCCTGTCACCGCGGACAAGTCTAGCTAGACGCCGCTGGTCACGATTACTAAGCACCCGTGGTCGGCCACTGCTCTGTCCACGGGTGGGTGGAAATGCCTTCCACAACGTATTCCCGGTACACACGTGACACCGTGGATCGAGGAATGTTGAATGACCGCACAACTTCGGAAATGGAATGTCCCATTCGCCTGGCACCCATTATCATGCCCCGTTCAAACTCCGATAATTGACGTCGGCTTGCCATTAGCAGACTGGCCGGTGTTCAACCTGACTCACGAGAGAACACCTCACAACTGATACTGCTCTGGGCATTCCCAAGCCGTCAAGGGACGGTGGCGCCACTTAAAAATAAATTTACATACTGCTATCCCATGACTTTTGGCACTTGAGTGTATACCTCAACTGATCTAATCCTTCCAGCCGCACTATGGCCCTGGGGCCGACGCAGCCTATAACAAAAATGAATACCAAGAATCTTCCTGGGGGGTAAATTGCGACCGGCGCGTAAGGCTGACAACTTCACAGTTATCTGTGAGCCGACTGTCTAGAAAATGTGGGAGCCTCGACGTCTCACAACCTCATGGGCCTCCACAGCCTGTTACAGGGAGAGCTTTTTTTTTATTTTGAAAGACTTTAAAAATGTTTTGGGTTTGAGACTCTCACAGCGGTGTGTATGAATGTACGGTGTTCTGGGTTCTAACGCCACTTAGCTAGAGTGGAGTTCAACATTTCTTTCTTGGTTTACTCTTCGATCCTGAAGATGGAGGAAATATGTTTCTTCGAAACGTGGGGCTCCGTCGGAACTACACGGTATTGCAAAGCAGAAGGCAATTGTTGTCTGCGGGGTTATGATTCCGCGTAGTTCCTTTGGCGAGAAGTGAAATTGTCCCTGTGCTCAATGAATTACGTATGACGCCATAGAGTCGCAGGAGTAGTGGTCTAGCTGCACGCAGGTGAGCAGTCAGTTCCGCTCGCGGAACCCACTGAATAGGAGACTGGGTGGTCACAGAAGCGCTATGAACGCTGAGAATCGAACACCGGTTTCCGGTCACCCAGACCGTGGTCTGCTCGCTTACTGAGCTATCCTTGCTCGAGTTCCATAGGTGATTATCAAAGGAGGAACCTTCAGGACACAGGACTTGAGGTTCTCACACCGGTGGTTATGAAGAGTTCTGTCTTCTGGGATATACCGCCGAGTAGTACTTTAAAGTCAACTGACGTTTCGATGCCACCTGATTTCACGCTGGTTTCTTACTTTGGTTATTCTTCGGCCCTGAAGATAGATGCGATAAATTCCTCCGAAACACCAGTTGATTTTCAACGGACGACACGGCGTTGGATCCCAGAAGACAGAACTCATGAATTCAGGCTAGCTGGCAGCAGAAACTCCCGCGTGACGTTACCACCTACAAAACAATACTGTGCCATAATCCGTAAGACTAGAACCCTAATTTCCACCGCCTTCTAGATCTCAGATCTCATCCGAAATCTTTGATCTTCCCGTCTGTTCCTTATTCGGCAACACAAAACAACATGCTCTGTTTTACTCGTAACGCCGCGGTGTAGACGCCAGAAACTTCTTTTGCGTCCAATTAAATTTTCCCAGGACGTATATAAATATGTATACCTTTATGTGACATGAAAAACCAACCGGACTTCCAGTTTCTGTTGCCAGGCAAACAGCAATATAACCCATGTTTTGGAAGGAGGCATCTCATCCCATTGCTTCTGTGACTTCAGGGCGCCATATAGTGAGTATACGTAGAACTGTCAACCAACTTTGCAAGCAATACAACATGATCTTCTGGGTTCCGTGTTGCATCTTCGTCGTATTTATATTCCCACCAAATTTTACATAGTCAACACAAACAGACATTCAAGATATCAAAATAAGCATGTTTATTTATAGTTAGCCCATGCCTCCTGTTTGTGAAGCGAGGGCATTACTAATCGCCGGGGTTCCTATCTGACCCACAAATTAGCAACTACGGCGCCCGAAACTGTTTCTTGGCTTGCTCAATGGGCACAAGTTGCAGTGACATCAATCCGTGGGCTCTGTAAATATAAAAGCGTAACACCGTTGTGTTAATTTGTTGCGCAGAAACGGGCGCGATATAAGGTGCGGTCTTCATATTTATATTCATGGCCAAGGTAATGGAACGTCTGAAGCAGGGACTGTTAAACAGGTCCCAATTAGAACACCGCGACGGTGTAAACACACCATTAAGTGCCACTAAAATCACTTACAGTGAATCTGTCAGTTAAACAAGTCACAAACAAGATCACGCCCTTGGCACCGCTCGACTCCCTGGCCACAGCATGTGCCAAATGTAACGTAACCTTTGGCCGAGGCGCCGTTACTCTGCTTCTCTTCTGTTTTACCTCTTCAAGATCCCTTACCAAACATGAACTAGGTAACTGTCTGTCGGCGGCCTGTTTCATTTATAAAACCGCTGAATACATATTTAAAAACATTAATTATTTTTGGATCTACACTCGAAGTTATCTAGCAAATTTAATTTTGGTCCGAATAGGTCCAATACATTATATTGTGACGAATATGACCGTTGTTAGACAACGGTTCGGTAAACACACTTCCCAGGTTACGCAGCCAACAGCGGGATCTCCTTTGCTGGGTAGCAGGTCGCTAGGCACATTTCGTAGCAAAGAACAAAACACAAATAATGACAGAGTAATACATGAACTGTTGGAAGTGGTGGTCTCTCGTTGGTTCGTTCCAAGTTATAAAAGAGAGCTCATTCGTGAATTAATTCATTACTTGATTCAGAAAGCTCTTCAGTAGTTGGGTGTTCGGCTGTGAAGTTTACCCAGCAACAATTAGTTAAAGCATATACAGACGACTTTATTTTATGTGCTGTAGTTAAAGCAATCTTTAGTGTCCAAACCAATAATACTGTTATAATTATTTGTAGTTACGACCTGCGAGTGCTCAATAAATCTATTAAAAATCTAAACCCCGTCTATAGTCACTAATATACGGGACAATATATACGCATTATATAACTCATACAGTTTCTTAAAAATAAAAAGGTTAATTTCGTATCAGGGAATTCCTTGTGCAACTTGTACTAACTCATATAGAGTCTGTTTTCCTGTCGCACAGTCCTGCTCCTGCACGTCTTGTGTTGCTACCGCCACTCTACATATGCAGGATCGAATTGCGGTGCAGATACATTTTTATTCCTTGTAAATGTAAATGTTAAAGATGATAGTGATTACTATAAACATATAAATTACATCAACTGTCTTGTTTTGTATTTTGTTTGTGTTTACTTTTCTGTACTCGTTTCAACGTTTCAACGTAAAAAAATAAGAGTTGAATTAATTATACATTTTGTTATTATTTTTTTCTTTTGGAATAACTTATTACTTAAATGCAGATTCTGTGCGCATCAAATCCGTCAGATATAATTTGCAAGTTTTGCACCACGCCAAGTGTGTAACTCTTGACCTACAAGTAATGGCTGATGTAGGCCGCGCCATAGCTCAAGCAGTTAGTCGCTGGCTTCGCACCGCGGCGGCCCGGGTTCGATCTTCATTCCACCAATTGCTCCACAATCACCCTCACCTATCATCTGGGGCTGGTACAATAGGCCGCAGTACAAGGGACTTAGTCCCACCCCACTAGCAATAAAACAAAAAGGCTGATGTACGTATGTTGAGGAACTACGGACCTTCGCCTCATCAGTTCACCCATTTCGCTCTACCTGTTCGACTCCCACTGTGATGACTTACTTGGCATCTGTGCCGAGACACCGGAGGCTGTATCTTATCGTGTCCACGTAAACAAATCTGACAGATCTAAACAGTCCTACAAAGATGGAGAATGTAGCCACATAACTGAGTCTTCGTCGTGTTGTAGAGGCTCATGTTAGCATTCGTAAAAGCACTGCCTTCCATTTCATCTGTTCACTTCGTGTTGTGCTCTGGAAGTCATTAGTCGTAAGCTGTTCAGAGTTCTATGACCCAGCCAGGTAGTTTAAGCCGTGACTTGTTTGCTTGCATTCCAGTGGTACCAGGTCTGAGCAAATGAGTTTTAGTTTATTCAGCAATATTCTTCAGCAGCAGCGATACACAGCATCAGATATTACACTGATCTCTAACAGTAGACTGAAAATGGCCCGAGAGGAAGCATATAAGGTGGACTACTATTCAAACATTTTACTGGAGAGACTCAGCAAAACTACGATCATTTAAGTCGGAACAGTCGGTATCTGGGTCGAGAATCGAACCTAGGACCTCCAAAATGCGAATCAAGATCTCTAACCATAACCAGTTCCAGTCTGACTTTCCTCACGGGCGAACGCCGATGTGAGTATCAAGTCTGAGCATGCCACAGCATTCCTATCCAAACTGCATACTCGTAGTTAATCTTTCCATTTGTACGTAGTATCACTAACGGCGCTGTCACCAAATCACAGTGCTCAATGATACAGCAGCAGTGAATAATAGATTAGAAAGGATAGCGGCTGTAGCCTGATTTATAAGGTACTGCACAGCATTTGTCTGGCAGGACTGAGGAAGACTACGATACACATCAGTCAGCATAGGTGGTGTTCCGGTCGAGATTCGAACCGACCACTTCCCAGATTTAATTACAACCTTGACACTTGAGATAGTTTTCTCGTTACCTTTCTTTTAGTTCAGTTTTTATTTTCTTGGGGTGGGGTGAGACTGAGTCCACTTGGTACGTCGGCCGCTAATTACCTTATTGTACCAGCCCCGGATGATAGATGATGAGTGTGGAGCAGTCGGTGGAATGAGAATTGACAGGGGAAACCGAAATGCTCGGAGAAAACCTGCACCATTGCCACTTTGTCCACCACAAATCGCATATGAGCTAACCCGGGCTCGAACCCGGGAAGCCGGCGACTAATCGCCTGAGCTATGGCACGGCGTACTGCTTTCTACGTTTCTGTCATGTAATCAGTAAGTAACATATTCAAAAGGTTCAGAATCGATAAATAACCTATGGAAGAACCTCCTTTTGAGATTCATGTGTTGTCCCATTCTGTATAATAGACTGCACAAGCGGCACCACAATTCCCACACAGTTGGTGTTTTCAAATTTCACAAGAACTTCATGATATATGTTGGTAAATATATTATTATTAGTAGTATTAGTATTCACAGAGATACTGGGTTTTCGGACTTTGTCCATCGTCCTGGTTTTTAAGATAACTTAGAAAAACACGACGTATCGGAAACTGGACGGACCTGAGGACGGAAACAAATCCAGTTTCCGAAACGTCGTGTTTTTCTTAGTTATCTTAAAACCAGGACGATGGATAAAGTCCGAAAACCCAATATCTCTGTGTTATACACCATCGTCAGAATCCTATAGTAACTTCTAGTATTAGTATTATCGATAATCAGTTTCCCTCGCGAAATTAGCACACCTCTGCAACAAGGAAATATTTAGCAGTAAAATAATTAATGAAATTTATAACTGCACGCGCCACTGGAGGCCCCCGTTTCTCTTTTTAGTAACACAACATTATTTTTTGCGGCGTGGCACTTGAGGAATAAGAAATTTCAAACGAGACTGCTCGTAATGTATGACGCGCTTCCAGCGATTAGCATCTGATAGCGTCTCGGATGCGGCCGCTTGTTGCGCGTTCATGTGGCCATATAAGGTGCAATTCCAGTGCCACGCAACGACGCGACAGGTCCTCTCAAAACAGGAATCTTGCTCCAAATTCATCCTACACTTCATTACTATATTTATTCTCCCTTGGCATGAAGTACATGAAGTGAACGCCTAATGGAAGAGGTCGTATGTTCATCTGTCCGCATGTTTCACTGACGAGCTCATTTCGATGGAATTCGTATGAAGGGATTGCCGAACTAATTTAAATACGCGAGTGTCTGTAACTATGTGTGTACATGTAATCATGTCTATATACATATATGCATGTATGTATACATAAAATTGAGAGCCACAACTTTAATTTCAAGAAACAGCTCTGCTGTCTTCTACGACGTGAGGCCGCGCAATCTAGGAGCAGTTTACTGACGTTACTCTGAAACGTCGGAAATCTTCTGTCACACAACACGACGTTACATCCCAGAATATAGCATTTTTCACAGTCAGCGCCTTGACAACCTCAAATTTCTTCTGAAACTTGTTTCGATGCGATGAATATTTAGGGAAATAGAAAATAGAGAATATATAATCCTATGTATGATATGAGGTTATCACAGCGGTGGTTATGACGAGTTCCGTCTTCTGGTATGTAACGCCGTGCAGTCCGTTGAAAGTTAACCTACATTCTGAAGTAACATATCGCCTCCATCTTCAGGGTAGAAAGAAGAAGCCAAGCAATAAACTAGCATGAAACAGGCAGCAAGCAGAGCCATCTTTCGGAGAACCTAAAATCCTACAGAAACTAAAATGTTATGCGGTGATACTGTGTATCTTACAATATGCAACCTTTGGTGCTGTTAAGGGTATTTCGTACAGAACACAGAGCAATAACAAGAAGAACGGAAGAAATATGTTTACTGTGCAATGTACAGAAGTAACTGATGCACTGCAGCAAAGAACATGAAATTTGGTGTGCAAGAAAATCACAAATATCTACATAAATTTATACGAGGCCTCAGACCTACATATGTCGTAATCACAGACAGTGCGACGTTTGAGCTTATGACACATGGAGTCTATTCGAATAGAAATAAATCAATTAATAAATTTATTAAAACATATATGAAAGATAATTCTAATGATTTTAATATGCTGATTCCAAATCTGGATACAAATTTTCCATCGTAACGAAGATTATTATATTGAATCATGGAGCGAAATAACGGCCCCGTTTTCACTTCCATATTTTTGTTTTCTGTTCTCTAATTTCTGTCCGCAATAATGTACGAAAATTATGCTTTTTTTTTTTGGCGAATAACAATTTTGTCTTGCGCATAATAAAAACAGCGGGAAACCGATAAGAACCGTGTACGTTACAATCTTTTGCCTGTCATTTTGTGATCAGTGTACCCAGTTCAGTAAAGCATAACAATTTCATTTTGTATGTTATGAAAAGGTGAAAATCTGTTGTGTTGTGTGACCTGAGCCTCTGTAGCCTATACGGACGAAAGCTTTCATAACAAATCAGACTTCATAATTCGTCGTTTTGTGGTGTATTTTACGGTTCTGTCCGTATCGATACATCGAATGGTAGAACGACTGGTGAACAATGAGCTGGGGAGAATTTTGTAGGATCGGTCGCAGTTTAGTCGCCACTATTCTGGTGCTTGACTAGACGGAACGAGGAAAGCCGAAAAGACAGCGTCCTGGCCGAGGTCCGAACCCAGGACCTCCCGAATATAAGTTTACAAGGTATTTCGTGTTGTCTTTACAATAGCGGACTGAGATCTGCGGGGACCCGTTCAGTTCACTTAGTCCGCGGTATCCAGCAGGCTGGCGCAGGGTAGCGCTCTAGAATGTATTTGGGTGGTGCCCAGTTTGAATAATGAGCCTGTTATCGGCTCCTTTGTCCGAGGTGTTCCGCGATCCTACTCACGCCTTGTCCCTCTGGCTGTCCCCCCGCGCGACAGGCCGTCACTCATTCGCTGCGTCGTTTTATCATATTCTTACTACAGCTAGCTCTCAACTAATCAGTTGATGAAGGTTACTGTAGCATGGAATGTGACGCCGTGTAGTCCGGTAGACTGTTACCACCGTTACTTCACGTTACTCTAAAACAGCAATCTCCTGCCGCCGTCATGAGACCCGCAAATCGCTCACAATCCAGTAATGTAAATGAGAGTGAACGCATTGATTAAGCAAGAACGCTGAAACATGACACGTACGTGTATGTATGTAAATGCACAGACAGAGGGGTTCGTCCCATCAGTCTTGTGGACTGACAGAGAAATCGTGTCTTCTAAGACCAAGATAATTTGTGCTGCTCGGCTATGAAACACAACTCCGTCATAATCTCTGGAATATGATGCAACCAATATCTCTGCCAATGTGCACAGCACTCTACGTCCGAGTACACTCACGAAACGAATACAAAGGCAGCGTACAAAACGTTGAGCGTCATAAGCAAAATCACGACACACGAAGCTGCAACACATGCATAGCTCGTGAAAAACAAAATAAGACAAAAGAGAGAAAAAGTCTGCGCTGCAGCTCTCAAAATTCCTATGCTTTTCATGTTAACATACTGAGTGAAAACGTAAATACCATAAAGGAAAACACACCAACTCCACTGGATGATAGTAATTTAAGTCTAGAAATAAACGCATTTAAACTTTCATGACGCCATCAGAATACAAAAGAATACCGCAATATGAAAACAGATGATAAATTCTAGAAATGCTGGAGAAGTATTTGGGAACCATCGTAAAAAGTCAGACACACAGAGCAGATTAAGAACATGAAATGCTTGCTACAGTTCAGTTCAGAACACCCACGTTTTATTTTCTGTCTCTTGTATAAAATGAAGCAGAGCCTCTGCTTTCACGCTGGATTCTTTCTCGACTTATTCTTCGGTCATGAAGATGGAGGCTATATGTTCCTCCGAAACGTCGGTTAACTTTCAACGGACTACACAACGTTATATCCCACAAGATTTTACTCTTTATAAGGCGAACAGCTGCACCTTCCAACATAACATTAACTTTTTTAAAATATATGCGTACGACATGACCATCTTATGCAACACTATATAACCCACGCAGATGAATTAGTGTCATTGATAATCAGTACAGTCTAAGGTACACTAATTTTGAAAATATGGGTACTGATTGGAGACACAGGCCCAGTGACCGACTCAGACAACTGGGAACTGTAAGTAGCTGACCACGTGACTGCCTGACTGACTAAATATTTAACTGCATGGAGCACAGCACTTCTACGGAACCCATTAGTGTGAACCCTGGGCCATATTGCGAGCCAGCTTAATTTAGTTCACACCTTAACACCCATTATAACACAAAAGCGTTTAATTCTTTTAAAGATTTCTATTCAAAATGTTATGTGCCTTCTTCGCCTCTTCATGCTTATCACATGTCCGTCCATCTCATCCTTGGCTGGAACCAGCTAATAACATTTGATGTAGAATGAAAATCACGAAGCTCCTCATCGCGTAATGTTCTCTGTTCCCTTATAACCTCCTCTTAACTCGCATACTACACTCAGCACGTTCTTCTCAGGCACACGCAATCACCCGCAGAGTCTTCTACCAAGTTTCATGTCCATACAAAACAAAAGGAGAAATTATAATCTTTAAACTTTTATGGGGCAAGTGTCGATGTACCAAATAACATAAACCATTCACTCAATTTAATCGTCTCTTAACTTCTTAAATGTAATTCTGAATTATTAATGTCGCATACAAACATCTGAACTTCCGTAAATATAAAAAATGTCTTTACAGCGCAGCTGTCAGTGTTTGATATAGTAACTGGAAACTACATACTACCATCAGTTGATTATTCGTCATAAAACAACCCAATAAATAAGGAGAATGAAAGAAGACTAAGTTCTGAACCGTGCAAAGAAAAGGTGAACATATGAATGTCGAAGGAGACGTTAATTTGGATGTTTGATGTACGCTATCGTGACGTTTCTGATGGATAAAACAATACGTATATAGTTTCAGTATTCTTGGAAGTAGTTGACACAAAACATGCAGCCACCCACATCTATCTAATATCATTAAAAAACTCTGTGGCCTGTAGTCCGCAAGCCAACTCTACCGACCGAACGATCGCCGCTTGTCGGCGAAGTTAGTGCAAACTTTTGCGGATAGAGGGCGTCGCGTGGTCAGCGCAACGGATGCCCACGACCGTTAATCTCGGTTTTCTAGACCAGATCAGCTATGTCCTTGAAATAGCTCCTCAATTATTCTCACGAGGCTGAGCGAACCCCGCTCCAGACCCACTACTTCTCAGAAAATCTGGTAGCCCCGGGAATCGAACCAGGGACCTCTGGATCTGTAGCCAGGAACTCTGACCACTAGACCACAGAGGCAATCATTCTCGCTTACAAAAGTCCTACAGCAAGATACAGCATGGATGTTACCAAACGTCGTGGTATCCCTGCTTCGTATTCTGGAAGGTTCGGCTCCCCTGTCAGTAGTTTCTTTGCCTCTCTTCGATCCCTCTAAGCAATTTCTGTATCTTTCAACGTTGCAGGCCCTATAATCTGAGCTACTGAAAACGTCGTTAAATAAACTAAGAAGTACTTGAAATAGAACGGTATTACAAAAGAATTTTGAGCTTCGTATGTGTTATGTCTAATTCAATTTCTTATGGATATCCTTTTACAAACCACAAGTCACCATATTAGATTGCATCCCAAACCGTAAACAGAAACGGCCGAAACCGCACGTTTTGTTGTTTTAGTTGTTATTTATGAGAAAAATGCGCCTTGCAAGAAGATCGCTTAAGGATGTCAGTAAAATTATTCACGGACTGCGTTCTTTTTGAACTCTGATATCAAATTTAGGCGACAATAGCGGCCCTTTAAGGGTTAGAATCAGTACAAAGCGACCTTGAGATGAATCTGGCCTGTTTGTCGGACAGCTGATGCCTCAAGAATCCAGATAACAACCCCAATATAACCCCCCAACCCCTTATCGCCACTGTTTTCACATGACTGCCCTGCCCACGGAAGTGACGCCTGGTCTAGACGGACATTTATACTGAGTTCATAGAACACTTTCGCTAAAAGGAGCAGAGCCCTTTTCTATACTGAAGAATTATTCAACTGCTGATTCCTTGTTTTATGGAGTCCGACGGGTCATCATCAGTTTAACTGTCTACAAAGCAACCTTAACTCTGCGGCATGCCGTCGAGACCTGTTCAAGAGGTCCTACAAAAAAGACGTCTACAAGAATCACAATTTCAAAAGTTATTTCTGACTGGATTCAGTCAGCATAAATGAAGAAGATGGGTGCGTTTAAAAGACAGTGAGCATCCATTTTTTTTCCCAATATTACCAACATGCGATGCCACGCGATTTAATGACCCAGTTTGTAATAAATATTTTGAGCTTCATAAATCATTGTTTTCCTCGAATATCCAATTGGAACTATAATGATGATTTACATCAGTCATCATCCGCGAAGATTTCGAGTTATCACAGCGGTGGTTGTGAATATAGCGCCCTGAAGTCCGTTGAAAACCAATCGACGTTTCGGGGGAACATGTTAACTCTATCTTCTGGGTAGAAAAAATAAGCCAAGCAGGAATCTAACGTGACTTTCAACGGAACGGACTACACGGCCTTACATCCCAGAAGACGGGGCTCTTCGATCTCTGGAAGATTTCGATCTCTCTCTGCAGACACAACACACGAGTTTGTTGTAATTAAATCCGTATAAGTAGTCAGAAGTACACGTACAAATCGTTTCGAGCAAAGAGGTATCGGTTGCAAGTATCACGACCTGTGGGAGCGTCCCATCATGCAGGTAACCACGGGCATTGCTGCAGATATCATCAGTCTGTGTGAGTCCAAGCCAGCAAGAAGCTGAAGGCGTATCTATCACTCCGTGGGGAAACTACCGCAGCAACACGTGGAGTGAAATCAGAACGTTTTATAAGGAGAACTTTAACAGTTCTATCTAGTCTCTGTTTGTGGGAATGGATGTCTTTAAGAGAGGAATGCGTATATACATATTCCATCTTGCCATCTCTTTGCTCCAGAACGTGCAGTATTGAAATGACAGCGAACATAATGAAGGTAGGCCCCATATAATAAATTTATGTCTGTGTTTACATTAATTCATATTGATAAATAGAATCAAACTAAAACAACGTAATGCATGTACGTCATTTCCTGAGATAAAATCAGGGTGAATGCTATGGGCGGGGCATGGCATAGACAGATAAATAGTTAGGCAAAAGGAAATAAATGCTGAAGAAAGGAATATAAATAAACCAAACCCATGTCGGTCATCATTGGACACTTATTGTCTGGGTTTTCTCTGCATAAATGCTACGCTTTTTGTGTATTCCAACAGCGACTCAACGCGGCTTCTAATTCCTTTAAATAAACGTGACTGGGACTGCGTGCGTTCAGATTATGCGCAGTGGCAACACAAGGAAGTGTCGATTCTAATTACATGAATATGATACATGTAGGACATAATGGCAAAACCTGTACATCCCCCGCTCTTTCACAAAAACCGTGGCTATTATCAGTTTAAACGAAGTCTGAGTTACGAGCACTGCTTGGCGGTACGTAGGCAGAAATAAATACCTGATCACCTACGCAGGAAACCGTTGAGTTGACAAGTCGTTATGAAAGAAAGGGAGCTACGTTGTGATCGGATAATTTATCGGCTTTGAATAGGTTGGAGAGGCGTAATGTCATATCAGGGTGCAGGCAAAGTAACCGTGTCCAATGTAACCTCAATTAGATGAAGACAAACAATTTACATAACTCCTGCTGCTCCAAATGGCGGTTTGTTTGCATACTGAAATTACGTGTCCAAATCTGGCTTAAGATATGGATAAATTTTTAGTCTATTCTCCTTACTTTGAAAAAATTGAAGGAGTCTTATCAGATCACCTTGCTGTTTATGTCTGTCTCTTCCGTAACCCCGTTGCTAGGCAATGGCTTGGTAAAAACTTTCCCGCTTGCAAAGAATACACATGCAACAATAGACTGCTGGACGCGGTGTTTCTATGCGGTCCGTGTCGTAACAATACCCGACATGTAATGAGGTTACGTCCGCCCAGAACTTCCTGTTATTTAAGTACTCTCTGTACGAATGTCACAAAATGAACACATTCTGAGTGAGTCTTTCGTGTCTGTCTCGATAAGAGATCTGACACGTCACAGGTGCGATATTCCACGTCCATAGCACTGAAAGCTGTTAAAATATACTTACACGAACAACGTCACAAGCTGGGACCATTTTGACGATAAGCAGATTGTGAGAAATACTGTAAAGAAACAGACTAACCAGCCAACAAGCTCAGGATACAAGGCCTCTTTCGAACAGATGCTAGTTATTCACTCGACAGAAGAAATCTCTGTTTTGCTGAACACTGTGGCTATAACCGTAATATCCTCAACTTGTTTCCATTTATCTCAGATCCATTTTATAGTGCTCATGATTAATACTTAATTATGTGCTCCTCTCTGCGCATGAGTCCCATTCCAGAAAATGTCTCGCCAAAATGTGCTCAGAAATGCTATCAAAATGTGTTTTGGGTTCATGTTTAGAATAATTTGAACAACTGTGGTCAGGCAAATACCGGAAACCCATAACCTAGATAAACGCGGCCTGTTGCTGGACTTTGAACTGGCGACAAAGCAGTGGGAGCACAAGTCAACAGGACAACCTTTGTCTCTAGATGTCAACCCGGTAGCCCTACATGGAGAGAAAGCAGGCGTGACGTGACATTTTATGATATGAAACTTTCTTTCTTAACTTTTGTGCTTACATTTTTAAAGATTCATTGCAGCTCTTGTCATAATGCAGCCAACACAAACATAATTAATGTTTACACTCCTCCCCCCTGCTACGAAATGCGTCATTTCGCCATCAATCATGTCCAAATGGTGCCTTCGTGTGACGGTCCACAGTAAGAACAACATAACTTGGCAATGTACAGGAACAAACCCAGACCCAATTTTGCTTCTTGCTAAACAGATTTCAACACCTTCCTCCTTCGCTAGGAATTGCGAAGCTTGCGCAATTGTGTCCGGACATTTTCATTAACGGCAAATACTCGCTCGCTGATAAAGAGATTCCCCGCTGAAGGCGAGAGATCCATATGGATCCAACTGAATTGAATCTACACCCTCACACAATATATCATTCACACTCATTTCTGTACCATCCTCCAATCTACACCTAGGTCTCTCAGCAGGCATGTTCCCCGACTGTTTTCACACTGAAATGCTGTGCACTTTCAGCATCTTCTACTGCTCAATAACTGAGCAAGTTAACTGAAGTGTTAACGCTATGACATTTATTCTGGAGGTGTCCAGTTCTGATCTCAGCTGAAGCATCGACTATCCTGGTTTTAGATCAAAGCAGGACGACGCATAATGTCCAGAAAAAATAAACATAACAATTGTACTCACGCTACTTACGTCTAACATGGACAAGTCATGATTTTTAGTCTGTGATATGAGCTTTATAAATCCTTGGATATATCGCCGTGTAGTCCGTTGAAAATAACCGACGTTTCGGAGCAGCATATCGCTTCCATCTTCAGGGTCGGATAAGCCCAGCAGGATACCAGCGTGAAATCAAGGGGCAATGGACTACGCGGCGTTATATTCCAGAAGATACATAACAACCGGTGTGAGGACCTCAAATCCTACACTTATAAATCCTGTCTCGATCTTGTTCGAGGATGGGACAAGCCAAGATAAGATCTGGAAAGTAAACGCGCCATTTGTGCTTCACTTATATTTCGAAGGAGTTACGGATGCGCTGTAAGAAACAGACAGTCCATTCAGTTTTACTACATGGAAATACACTGCATAGCCACGGAGGCGCGCCAAAACATGATCTTGATCTAAAAGAAAACTTGGGTTTAGTTCTGCACGGAACGCAGTGTGGTACAGGTTACTCCTGTGACATTATCTTTGCTGTCTTGGAATATGTATGTGCCGTGTGGATGTTCTGAATACATGCGTTCTGTACTGAGCAGATTTCTGCAACATACGCAAAAGTTCTGTTCATGTCTCAAGGATATACGTGTTCTGTCCAAATGGTAATTATGTTCATTACATGCATATGAGAAGATTCATGAATGACCTTATGACTTCTATATAGACGCAGCGTTTGCAACTGTAGGGTCGCAATGACCAATCCAGCAGGATTTTGCAATTTTACTTGTAAGTCACTTAAATATTAAAAAAAAAATATATTCTTACACAATCCCCGCCGCCAATGATGCTCTATTATAAAGTTCTCTGGATGTTCATTGGTTATTAGGAAGTTAATGCGGACATTTACTGTACACGTGGCACCACATGATAACAGGCCGTCGCGTGAACTGCATTTAGCAATATGCTGGCGCAAACTTCACTAGAAGCAGCCGGTAGCAAGAACAAGATTCCAAGATTGTTCGATGCCCAGTGGCGACAGAAGTCAATAATGGTGGAGCCATACTTCCACGCCATGCGTAGGCATTTAAGGCATGGCGCTTAATTAATTAAGCACAGGGACAACTTCACTTCCTACTTTCTACTTCTTTTTCTCTCTCTGGCTCTACAGCCCTTTGTTGGCCTTTGGCTGCTTTTCAGTTTCTTAATCACATACGTACACAGTCAGTAGGAATCTTTACACGGGGGATCAGCCCGTCGCAAGGCCGCTGCCTGCACACAGAACAACACAAACACAGAATAAACGTACGAAGACATCCATGTCTTGTATGGGATTCGAACCCATGGCCCCAGAGTTCGAGAGGGAGAAGAGAGCTCATGCTTCACAACGCGCGGCCACTGTGATCGGGACTTTCTACTTTACCAAGACCAATCTCATTTAAATCGCATTGGGGCAGAGCGCGCCGTGAAGCCCCTACAGACGCTCCATGAGACATACACAGAGAAAATGGAATAGCCAAATGCTACGACTGGAAGACGAAGTTCAAAAAAAAGCCCTGTATTATCAACCTAAAAGGAAGACATATCCGTGACGATCATGGAGTGGAGAAGTCGGAAGAGCTGACAGTCTCGTCCCTAACACAAGAAGAGGATCGCGATGCGGCTATGGTTTCATGTGTAGACTGCCGGAGCTGTAACTGGACAGCGTCCCTGAGAGCAACTGCTCCACACCTACATGCCACGATATATACATCACACTACATAAATCAAGCGAACAATCTGCCAGCGATTCAGAACAGAACATCGCTCCTGTACACTGAAAGGTATATAAATTGGAGGCCGGTACAGTGCATCAGCAGCGCAGAGAAATCAGATCAAGACCGAAAATCAGATATAAGAAATATGAGGGAGACCCGGCTTGCTGTATGTCGTGCGTGTCACAGCCAAGAGGCGTGGGTTTTAATGAGCTATCTATATTCAATTTAGCAATACCTCCTTTCTCACATCCCGCATATACAATTCAGCAGTCCACTGTTCGTGTGCAGATCAAATAAAGTTATACATTTTATGTTAATAGCTTCCATATCAAAGAAATAAATCCTCATTAGTTCCATCCGGTTACAATTCGTGTCCTCTTTTTTTGGGAGCACGAAACTAAGATCATTTGAACGAAAAATTACGAGGCTACTGTCTGGTAGCAGGCAAACCGTTCTGAAAGATTAAGAAAAAAGCGATTTAAATATTCAAATTTTAATAATTATTAAAGAGGGGAAACTGCTTCTTCTTCGAACACGGTACTTCGATCTCCCAGTTAATAAATAAGTTAAAAAGTGTAATGAAAGCAAAGAAGCTGTTCGCAAGACACTTGTATTTGGACCAAAAATCAAATGATGTGACGGGAGTTTGGAGAAAACTCTAGGACCAGCGGTTTCGACAAATTACCTAAGTGAAGTAATAATTATGTAAAAACTACACAATGAGGAGGTTCATAACTTGTACTCTTCTCCAAATACAATTATAATGATCAAGCCAAGGATGATAAGATGGGCAGGAAATGTAGCAGGAATGGGGGAGAAGAAGAATGCATCCAGGATATTGGTGTGAAAGCCAGAAGGAAACAGACCACTGGGAAGACCAAGACGTAGGTTGGTGGACAATATTAAAATGGATCTTAGAGAGAGAGGCTGGGACGGTATGGATTGGATTGATCCGACTCAGGATAGGGACCACTGGAGGGCCCTTGTGAACTCGGTAATGAACCTTCGGGTTCTATAAAATGCTGGGACGTCCTTCAGTAGCCGCACAACTGGCGGGTTCCCAAGAAGGGCTCAGCTCAATGTGTGATGATGATTGACTTCTTTAGGTGATATGCCAGATGAAATAAGCAAATGATTTTAACTGTAATCTAATCATAATTATATGAAATATGTAGAACCACCAGTCATAAGTTCATTTACTCTCAAGAAGTGTCTCTAGAAAAGCCTGTAATATTTCATTCGCCTGGAAATAATAAAACAAGTTGTGAGACGGACACATAAGTGCCATTGAAGAGTTTGTTCCAGCGAGACTTTCGAAGTAAAATATCGAGAAACGTTTCAAGTTTCACAAAATACTCACAGATTCATTGAAGAAGATTAAGAATTGAGGAATGTATAGTGCTGACGGCAGAAGTTGCAAATGCATAATGACTTGCTAAGAAAACCTGAACGAACACGGCAGAATAATATTAAAACAGACATTAGAAAAAATATTGGGTTTTCGGACTTTATCCATCGTCCTGGTTTTTAAGATAACTAAGGAAAACAGGACATTTCGGAAACTGGACCAGATCCAGTGATTGAGGCTAGCTCTTTCTAAGGGACCCAACAGAATAGGTATTTTTCCCTCACCTGAAGACGGAAACAGATCCAGTTTCCGAAACGTCGTGTTTTCCTTAGTTATCTTAAAAACCAGGACGATGGATGAAGTCCGAAAACCCAATATCTCTGTGTTATACGCCATCGTCAGAATCCTATAGTAACTACTAATAAGAAAAATGTGTAATACATATAACGACTCAGGATCCGTTGGAACAGCCAACATTTGTGAATTTATTACGGGCCCTCAGGTTAAAAAAAACAAACAAAAGATTTGTGACCAGTTGACCAGTGAAGGTCCATATTGTGGATTAGTTTTAAGGCTAAATGTGCAGATGTATTAGAAAAATTATGTATTTGCAAAAATCCTTTTGGTAGATTGAACTTCATAACTTTGTATTTTCGGTGCATTATTTCACAGTGAACTTAGTTTGCAGCTCGGCCTACATGCAACTTGTGAGTCAGCTGTCACCATACAGACTGCGAGGTGTCTGTGGACACGGCCTCGCCGTCTTACTCCTGTAGCAAAGCAACTGTTTGAGGAGTGTGCTTCAATTTTTGGAAAGACAAATTGCACGTATTCTAATGGACTGAGGTCAGGTGAACTCTTCTACTTATTCAGAAATTTGGCCTTTGATTTCCCCGAAAGTTAGCGAAATGTGACAATGATGGCGACGGGCCATCTTGCTACAAGAGACTGTCACTACGTCCCTCGAGTTCAGAAAATTATAACTGCCAGGGAAGTCCACATGCAATGTGAAGATGAACGGAAGTAGCTTTTCTGTAATTGCGAGAGCACGCCACATGTTCCACCTTAGGAAGGTATCATTTTCGTGTTCTAAGCTTTCGTTGGCTCAGGATCTCGATTCTGACAGCGATGCTAAATAAGAAACTTAAAGAAACAGAATCCCGAATTCGGCAGTTGTTGGCTATTTATAATTCCTGAAACTTGGAATGTTACTTCGTTAGAATATACGGCTCTTGGGCAAATGCTTTATCTTCATATCAATGCAAAAAAAGATACAGAGACATTCCATATACTTAATCACACAGACTGACCTTGGAAATTAAACTGCTCGCTGCTCGACACGCTATTGTTGGTCGCTGCCTATACAGAATGTCTTTTCAAACTGGAATCCACTGTTGAGAACGTCCATGACATCAAGCATCAGAAAACTAGGGCCAGTCTGGGAAACAAGTATGCACAATGTGGTAACCTCACACGGGAAGTAAGGTGTTTGCAATAAGTTCTGAAGCATGCTACATACGTACAAAACCGAGCATGACGGAGCATGTTCGAAGAAACTGCCTGCAGCATCATGGGTGAAATGTGGCAAAGATGCTGCATATGTTAGTTTTCGTAATCCATGCTGCGTGGGTTGTTGAGGTAGGCATTTCCTTTAATATAGTCCCTACATAATAATTTGGTGGTGACAAATCCGGTGATCGTGGGGGCCACAGTCCTTTCGAAATGATTACATCTCCGGACAAGAGGGCTAGCTCGGCCTGTATGACATGTTGCTTGTATGCTGTTCAGCGATTTCTCTTCAGCAAAATGTCCGAGAAATTCATGGATTGTATTAATGTAGCACTTCGAGTTGAAGATATTTTCGATCAAAATGGGTCCAATAATCCTACGGCACGACACTGTACACCACACTCCAACCCTGACAGGGTGAGGGGAGTTTTATAGGCTTCATTGGGATTTTCCGCCGAACATATGGGAGTATTCTGAAAACTGTAAGATGGAACCACACCTCATCTGATAGCATCTGGCATGCAAGGGTCATCCTTCAGCTCTGAAAGTAACCACTCACAGTAATGATGTCGCTTTCCACAGTCCGAAGGTAACAGTTGCTTGATGCTTTGTCTCTTTGTATTCTCTTATGTCTACTCTATTTAAGGTACTGTGGTTGCCGTCAACACAGCAACTGGTAAATAAAAATGACATTAAAAGCTTTAATATTCTGTTTTACCATACTGGCCTATGTCCACTATATACTTCGATCTAAAACATCATCATCAGGTGGTAATCATGTATATACTCGTACTTCTCATTACCGAATTGTCTATCTAAAATGCATCCAATTTTATAACCACATAGCTCTAATAACACATCAGTACTAACATCCAAACTGAAGATACATCGAGAATTAAAGAATGTTTCGTTGTGTTGGTCAAATAAATTAAGTGAAATCAGGAAAATGGGTGTAGCTTAGATGTTCACTGGGCGTGTACGTTGTTAAATAATCATTATTGGCCAATATATACTGACACTCAGGTTGTATTGCAGTTTACGTAAGAATGTTTTCTCTTGTGGGTCTATTGATGCTGAACTTCGTATGGTCTCCAGGTTGGTTTTATATGGTGTGTTTGAGGTGTACTTACAATGCTGAGAAGTAACAGAAGTTAAGTTAACTCAATAACAGCGAGTATATATATTCGTGAGTACCACCTGATGACGATCCTGTAGATCGAAACATGTAGTATTAACATTTTTAATATCAGTTCTGATTATCAGTTGTGCTGACGACCACCGAAATATTGTAGTGGAAGAGTTTGCATTTTCCAAGGAAGCAACTGCAATGACGTCGCTGGGTTGCAGCAACTACTGTTGTTGTTGTGGAAGTTTCCGCATCCGCTTGTACGGGCTCAGTTTTACACTGTAAAGTTAAAGGTAAAGTTGCCCCTGTGCTTAACTAATTAAACACCACGCAATGAAGGCGTATGGGGGAGTGGATGTAGAGATCCAATTTTTTTTTTACCTCGGCATTAGTTGCAGGTGAGTGGTCACATTTACTGTCTGCCTGGACAGTTCACAAACTGCCACAACACAGATCTTGCTGGCGCTGGACATCCAGATTGTGTTTTCAAGTAGCACCCGTCCAGAATGCCTGCTTCCTTGCAGTGGACGCCATGTTGTTTACTGTTTGTACTGAGCACTGCGTACTGCGCATACCAGTTTCGCCAATATGGCTCTTGCCCTCTAATACATGACGTTATTAATATACCAGCACTGGGTTCTCATTAAAAACAACACAAAACAAAGTAAGACCTGCACTTGTCGGTAAACGATTGTTAAGTATTTCATATACGCCTAGGGATCATTGCCATTTACTGCAGTAGGAAAAATACTTCAGAAATATTATCTATATTTTTAAGTTCGGTATAAGAATCACTGTCTTACCGTTTGCGTCAAGCCTTCAAAATTAGTATCTCGAGTTTGGGCCCCTTAGTGCGGGTGTCGTTATGTTCCTGAACATTTAGGTCCTGCAAATTTAGTTATGGGGATCGTCTCCATAAATTACTGAAATTCAATCAAAATCATTCGAGCCGTTTTAGATAAAATCCCCATTTTGGTCTGAGGGCTCATTTGAAATTCCTGGGAACCAATCTAAGACGTATAAACATTTTAATGCCGAGTGTAAATGAAACTCACTCAACAGTTGAGGCCGTAATGAGGAGTGCACACACCAGCACACAGAGCATCATATCATTTGATCTGCGGGTCCTGTAACCTGTACAGTGTTTCAAGCGTTAACTCAAGAAACGAACCAGAATAGGCGAACAGATCTGGTTTCTAATCTGGCTGTGTTGTACGGAAAGCCTGGCAGACAGTTCTCATCATATAAATGTAAGTGTATTTTACAAGTTGATCTACTTGCTTTGCGAATCAATAACAGTTATTTGAGAGTATGGAGTGACTAGTGGCTGCTTACCCTTGGCTATTTCTACTCTGACTCGTTTCAGCTGGTGCAACGGTACTGATGAGTAGTCTTCTAAAATAAACTTGTCTTCATTACTTATGTCTGAAGAGCTTATTTCTCATTCATACAATCTGTACTAACAACCATAAATAATAACAAATCTACGTTAACATTTGCATGTCAGCTACGATAAATTAAATCATGACTCGGTTCCCCCTACAGGGCAAGGCTTGCAGATGTTTTCTGCTGCAGTAGGCCTACGCGTTGTGCAGCGCTGGGCTCAGCACCATGCTGTCAGAACTACAAGCTCAACTGTTCAAGGCCAGGACTTCTGATTACAATTTAGAAGATCCATGTTCAGTTAAGCACGATGTGGGTTAACTATCTCTAACAGCTCCTTCAGACGAATTCATTTAACCGGGACAACTTCTCCAGTTCCCATCAGATCGATTGATCATACCATTAATCGCTACGACGTTCGGAGTTGTGTTCATTAGCATTTTCTCTGCTAGGTTTTCTAAGAAATGTCAAGGCTTCCAAACCACATGTTTTTAAATACATTCTGACCGCCTCTGTGGTCCAGTGGTCAGAGTTCCTGGTTTCAGACCTAGAGGTCCCGGGTTCGATTGCCAGTGCTACCAGATTTTCTGAGAAGTAGTGGGTCTGGAACGGGGTCCATTTAGACTCGTGAGGATAATTGAAGAGCTACTTGAGTGGAAAAGTAGCGGCTCCGATCCAGAAAACCGAAATTAACGGCCGTGGGGATTCGTTGCGCTCACCACGCGACACCCTCTATCCGCTAAAGTTGGCACTAACTTCGCCGACAAGCGGCAGCCTCTCGGCCGGTATAGTTCGCTTGCGGACTAAAGCCACGAAGTTTGTTTTTATACCAATATTTCACATGCGGCTGGATTGTCTCGTCTGTAAGGGGAAAATTCTGTTTTTTAACTTATTTCCTGATAACCAGAGGCAGAACTGGAAACTTCATAACGTGTATAATAAAATATTATTTTGAGATTGCTTAAAAAAGAAACGGGAGGAGATTAAAGACTTACTTCACGTCACTGCAGCATTCAAAAGACAAACTTGCAGTGGCTAGTGAAAGGTTTGCCTCGATAAGGGTCCAAAAAGTTTCTGGTCTAGGTTACGTTTGATGAGGTTGTAGTCGAAGCCATCTTCGACGTCGGCGTCGAATTATAGTTCCACATGGCTCCAGAACCTCTTCTCAATTCGACAAAGCATTCTTGCTTGCAAAACGTGTGCGCTGGAAACGGCTTCGTTGTCCCAACACTTTTACGCATGCGCATTTTCGCACATCCTCGTATGACTTTGTTTCTTCACATACGTTAATTGTGACAGGTTTCGATGAAGGTTTGGGGACTTTGGGTTAGGTTTCGTAGTTGGTTATTTAAGTATGCTTTTTTTTATTATTCCTGGTGGGGTGGGACTAAGTCCTTGCACTGCCGCCACTTCTGGCCTATTGTACCAGCCCCAGATGACAGGTGAGGGTGATTGTGGAGCAATTGGTGGAATGAAGATTGGCAGGGGAAACCGAAGTACTCGGAAAAAACCTTCCCAAACGCCACTTGGTCCAGCACACATCCCACTTGACCAGACACGGGATCGAGCCCGGGCCGCTGCGGTGGGAAGCCAGCGACTAACCGCTTGAGCTATGGCGCGGCCTAAGTACGCTGTTAGTATCGGGTTATGCAATGCTCCAAACATACGTGTAATAACAAAGAACTCAAAATTGCTTTACTGGTTTGCAATGTGCCCAGTCCCGGGGCTGTACTATCCGTGATCATAATGAGCAGGTTTCGTGACGCGATGTCATGGAACTGCAGCCACTGTGAGATGATTAGCAACCGCCTAATAACAACAGCGGGGCCAGTTATGTGTAGAGAGGACTTTAACTGGCAACAGATTTCTGTAAGTCGTGACTTATGCTGACAAAGTATTTTTTATGGGACACTGAAATGGAATGCGATTTAGTGCGCATGAAATATTTGTTGAAAAGAGAAATATTTCGCCATATGAACGGCAGGAGAAAGCAACCAAATGTCAACTAATGGAGAAGGTTAATTGAAGGGTTCAACTTGTTTTAGAAATATGCCTTAAGCAAGAATTAAATTAAGAATGTGAGGTTATGAAAAGAAGATGAACCACACCTCTATCAGACCTAACAAATACCAAGGCTAGAGGTGTAGGTGGAGCCGCAAAGACAAATGCTGTTGCGTTACTTAGGATACTGTTCCGCGTTCTGAAATACCATTTAAATGAATTTCGGGGTTGCCCAAGATATGGCTCGCATTCTACAATTCTCTCTACAATATTAGCTACATTGAAAAGAATTTTACTGGCGTTTAATGTCAGTCCTTTGAAATAGAGAGCCAATTCTGTGCGACTGGTACTTCACTGGAAAAATAAATTAAAAATATAAACGTCCCCTTCCCTGTTTGATCTTAACAGACTGTTAAATCAACCATTGTCTAGAGAATGCCGTGTAATCTAACATACCACAATAGGGGTAAATATGTTTAAGTAGGCATCACGCCATGACAGCGTATCCGAGTACAGAGCTCAACGCGTTCTTATCTGCGGAACGAAATGCACGTGACTGCCCAGCTTCCTATAACAGCCACTCTAACATCTGGTGCCCACCAGAAAGTAGACCGGGAGAGGTCCCAGAACCGGTCTAGATTCGTTGGTGTAGAGAAGAAAACATGCTCCTGCCGGGAATCGAATCCTGGCCGTCCAGTCTGCTACCTAGTCAGCGCCTCAAGACCCTCAAGATAGTGGGGGAGTGAAATAATGAGGTGCTCACTCGGTACTCCAGCGCCAGCAACGAGACGCAGACACCCGAGGTGTAGGTGCCGCCAGAGCAGTGACGTCACGGCCTCGTAACAAAAGTGAGAAGTCACGAGAAATCTGTACAGAACAAGTAACAGAAACTTGGAGTGGGGGGAAGACATCGGATGTGGCTAGAATCCGAAGGAGTTGAGGCTCGATTACGGCCCGGTCGTAAAATTTGCAGCATTACCTACCGGATGTGGCAAGCGTCATGAGAGTACGAAGGGCGTCGCGATGGCCAGAGCGGGTACAAGTGCCTGATGGCCGACGCTTCCCTCGCGGCGATCTGCACGCCGACCGTGACTACGTCGAGAGAATTTTAGTTTAATTCCAGAGTAAGACCGTCTACTGGGCTGAGTAATAATACAGGCCGTCTGTGGGGAATTTCAGAACTATAATTCTCGTATAGTTGGACAGATTTAAAAATAATTTTACTCGTGGCGCCCGTTTTGAGAGTGTGAATAAACTCACCTTACTAGAATTTTATAAGGCCATAATGGATTCGTATTCATGTGAAAGCGAAACCTGCTCAACAAGAGATGATAACAGCTGATATGAAGTACGGCCTAAGTGAAATAAAGCTTCTTACAAAAGAACAGACACAACACCTTTCGAAACTCAGTGATGCAGGAACTAAGGTTTCTGCTTCGTATCCAGAAATCTCAAGATTTTAGTTCATGTATTTTCTAATACTGATATCTGTTATAAATCGTTCGACGACTCAGTATCAAATCCAGAAATAATGTGACGTCAGGACAATCGTGGTGAGTAAAGTAAACAGACGCTGTCCAGCTTTCTATGGCAGTACCTGAGAAGTACCAAGGAATCTTCTTCCTTGTACGGTATATAACCATGGCATCAGTATCAACATATAGCGTCGGATTGTAAATGGTAACGAATTGGAAGGAAGCGGTCGTGGCCTAATCGAGGGCATTTACTAGCACTCTCCTGGAAGGACTAAAGAAAACCACGAAAAGCATCAAGCAGGATAATCGGTGTATTGACAGAGATTCGAACCAAACACCTCCAGAGGTCTTCACGGCGGTGACTATGATGAATTCCGTCTTCTGGGATGTGGTGCTGTGTACATCTTGTGTAAACCGACGTTTCGGAGGTATGTATCGCCTCCATCTTCAAGGAATAAAAATCACCGAACAAGGAATCAGCGTGAGCAGGTGGCTCAAGATGGAGGCGATAAGTTCCTCCGAAACGTCGGTTCACACAAGATCTACGTGGCTCCATATCCCAGAAGACGGCATTCTGCACAACTCTAGGGCTTTGCCACCAATAAAGAGAATTCGAAACTCATGCTTCCCCATCATCATCATCGTCAGAGTCATCAGCGTCATTTAAGTCTTCTTGCTGACAGATCTCTCTGACAGTTTTCGAGCCAATATTCCTCAGTTTTGTAATTTAATCAAATTTTTATTCTCACTGTTCATTCGCTACAGTATTTGGAATTTCGTTTAAAATGTTGTTATTCAGACAAATAAATTGTATAATAGTTGCTCTTATAAAGAAAGAAACAAAATGTGAAGTGAAGTACAAGAAATGAGATGGCCTTATGAGAGAAAATGAACTCTGAACGTTTCTGATTATTCGACGAACTTTACTTCTATTTAAATGTACGCAAACGCCCCCTAGTGGCTCTCTTCTCTTAAGGCTATCAGCGCATGCTCCATCCAGTTTCATTCAGTCACCCTAGTAATAGCAAATGAGTCACACATTGTGAAGATTTTCCTTCTCCTGCCATGTAATCCCTGTGCTTAACTAATTAAGCACTATACCAGGAAGGCGTACGGGGGAGTGGATGTATAGATCAACATTTTCTTGTCCTCGGCAGTAGTTGGAGGTAAGTGGTCAGTTTCACGATCCGGCCGCTTTACCCCCGGGGAAAGAGGGCCCGGTACCCATTGGATAGGAGGTTGGGTAGACAGCAGAGCCGGTCTGGAGGACGTGGAGAAGTAAAAAATCTTGACCCCACCGGGACTCGAACTCCGACTCCTCAGTCGTCCAGCAAGTAGCCAGTCGCTATACGGACTGCGCTATCCCGGCTCACTCTCCTGCCACGCAATCCCTCTTAAGTAAAGATATCTTCGTCAGTAGCTTACTGCCCGTTGCCTTCCACCTTCTGTCTATGTCCTGTCATATGTCCTGTTAGAGACCAAGTTCCATATCCATGTGGAAGTAGCATGAAAGCGTTTCATGTTTTGATATTCAGGTTCATAAACAGGATACATATAAAAGATTTTAAGCAGAAGAGTACGAAACATTTCCCAAATTTAATCGATTTAATTTCATCATTAATATACGAATTTCAGAAAAGTACCCTCGAGTTAAGATATGGAGATAGATTCTTTCACAACAAATACGAAACGTCGAATTTCGTATGGGAAAGAAAATATGCTGTCGTCTGTTTCTCGGAGCTTAGCTAATGGCAGGACTTCTCGGGCATGGGATCCACCTCTAACAACACAGAACAACAAAAACAACGCAGAGAAACGGGAATATATACGTCCTCGTCTCTAACAGGCTGCTACCTGCCTCTGACATGGCCACTGCAATGGACTAAGTAATTACAGTAGATTGCAGCTCTGTGAGTGAATGAAACCGAAGTACTGCACCAATAGGAGGCTTTGATTAGTACCACATCAGACTGCAGATATATGTAGGCTGCAAGTTGCACTCAACATAGCTCACTGTACGAGTATATGTGTTTCTCTCAACGCATTCCTAGCAATAAAAGTGAAGATTCCTTCCATACACACAGAGAGCATTAAGAGGCCAATCACACTGACATGCGTTTCGAGGTGCAAGTTAATCATATCGCTCGAGCACTGAAGTAGCGTGTTCGAGTCCCATTCCGGCTATGGAACCATGTCGGCGTCTCCTGTATTGTCTTGTCCTGTGTGAGTAGTGGCCTTGCAACACGCCGAATTCCTACCAAACGTTTCAGGATTCACAGGTTCAGTGTTAAATCTGAATTGGAAAGGGGGAAAGAGTAGTAGTAGTAGTAGCAGCAGCAGCAGCAGCAATAATAGCAACAAAGGAACTGTTTACGAAATGACACGTGTATGACTTAGATACAAGTTTTTAAGAACTTACGGACTAACTCCTTAACTTGTGTTATCTGCAGTCACACAGTTTAAGACAGTTCGAACACACTGATCGGAGATTCGATTCGTGTTTACGTGTGTTGGCCTCTTATGGATAGAGGATTGATCCACAATTTAAAGAATCTTACGGCCTACATTTATAAGGATTTAGGAAAGGTAAAGTAAACTGGAAGTAAAAAGCTAATAAACAATTGAGAAGTGTGTCGAAACATTTTGTATAACAAATTAACACAAACTGTGTTGCATACTAAATGCACAGATTTCTTTGCAAGAATTTTGTGGCTAGAAAGCAAAAAACAATTCAACACAAGTGTCTATGAGATATGATAGTCTATTTGGGAAATCTGTAGCCATCTGTAGCTTATACTCGTCTGGGCTTCGTATCGAGAGCCGACTCTACGAATGAACTGCCTAGTAGACGCAAAAAAAAAGTGACAAATAAAGATAAACAGTGTAAATCGACAAAGAACAGGAACCTCAAACCAACAGGTACGATAGTAATGTAAACAATCCACAACTACACTGATGCATCCTGCAGAAATCACACCAGAATACAACAACAGGATCACCAATCAACAAAATCCTAACCCATCCAGCACACATTGGCCAATCATGAACCCACCAACATACCCCTTTTCACCAACCTGCGATACCACCACAAATCCAAGCGACACGGTGGCAACTGCCCCCCCCCACTACTGCATAACACCAGTACAACAACAAATGCAACCACCCAACATGAATTACATAAACAACGAAGATAGAGGTCAACACATACAAAAAATGACCTCATCCAGCGAAGAAAAGGAAGAAGAAACACAGAAAAATAACAACAAATGGCAAATAATCCGAAGCACAAAGAGAAAAAACCTCCAATCAACAAAAAATCACCACAAATAACATAGAAACCAACAACCGATACAACCCACTATCTCAACACCCAGGAACCTCAAGCAATGAAATCACCATAACGCCAAAAATACCTAAACCGCCGCGAATGTTCGTTCATGGTGTACAAAATTATTCCGAAATGATAAAACAAATCCAAAAAATAGCCGAACAAGAACAATACTTCACCAAAAGTCTAGCAAGCAACATTGTCAAAATAAACTGCGAAACACCAGAAACATACGAAAAATTTTCAGAGAATTCAACGAATAAAAAATATACCACCACTGAAAGAAGAAGCATATAGAATAGTAATAGGATAACTCATCACTCAACAAAAATAGAAGACATAAAACAAGAACTAGCGGAACTAGGACACAGAGTCAGAATTATAATCAATGTACATCATAAAGCTAGTAAAGAGCCATTGAACCTAGTCTTTGTAGATGTAGAACCAGCACAAAACAACAAAAAGATCTATGAAATAACAGGACTCCAAAATAGAATAGTAAAAATAGAACCTCCCCATTCAAACAAAACAAACATAATCCAATGTACGAGATGTCAACAGTACGGCCACACAAAAACATGCTGCAATAAGCCACACGTCTGCGTGAAATGCGGAGGCCCACACAACACGACAGACTGCAAGAAGACGAGGGAAACAGCAGCCAGAAGCGCACTATGCGGAGGAAACCGCCCCGCAAACTGCAGAGGATGTGAACACTTGCGTAAGCTAACCAAAGGTACCAGCAGAAGCTTTTCCCAAAGACCCTCCACTCCAGCAATCTACACAAATGAATCCTACACGAGAAATATAGAACCCAGAAGCTACGCAGAAATCACAAAGCGAAATTTAACCCAAATAGAAGAAACAACCAACATACTAGCAAAATTTCTATACGAATTCAAAAATTTAATTCAACAATTATTACAACAAAATACTATGGTACTAAACATGCTAACAACACTCGTCAACAAAAGGAAACAAATGGCCAGATTCCTAAGAATAGCCCAATGGAACGCCAATGGACTTCCAAATCATCAAGAAGGTATAAAAATATTTCTAAACATAAACTCAATCGACATCCTGCTAATCAGCGAAACCCACTTCACCAGCAGAAGCTGCTTCAATATCCCCAAATACAAGCTTTACCACACAAACCACCCTGACGACACAGCCCACGGAGGCACTGCAATCCTAATCAAAGAAGAAATCGGATATTATGAACTGCCAAAATATGAAAAACATCAAATACAAGCCACTTCCATCAAAGTCAAAACATTTCCTTATGCTCTCACCATTACCGCGGTCTGCTATCCTCCCCGCTATAGCCTCAAGAGAAACCACTTCGAGTCAGTCTTCCAAACCCTGGGTACAAGATTTATAACTGGAGGAGACTACAACAGCAAGCACACATTTTGGGGCTCAAGACTCACAACAACAAAAGGCAGAGAACTACTCAAGACAATCCAAAATAACATTTACTCCATCATTTCAACTTGAACACCAACATACAGGCCCACCGATGAAAATAAAATTCCTGACTTACTAGACTTGTTCATAACAAACGGCATCTCTCCTAACTACACAAACGCAACTGCAAACCTTGACCTAACATCGGACCACACTCCGATCATTGCAACAATAAGCACATCAGTTGTACTAAGGAAATTGGGATCTCTTCAGGAAAATAATAGAAGACAACACAAAACTAAAAATGAAGCTGAAAGAACCAACCGACATAGAAAATGAATGTAAAAACTTCATCACCCTACTACAAGAAGCCGCCAAAACAGCAACCCCCATAAGTGATCCAAAGAACCCTACAAATAACATACCGTTAAGAAGAAAAAAAATAATAGCCGAGAAGAGAAGAGCTACATCAGCCTGGCAGAGGCCTCACACCCCGGAAAGCAGAGAAAAATACAACAAAATCAGCAATAAGCTAAAAGCGCAATTGCAAGAATTAAAGAACGAATCATTCGAGAGCTATCGCAAGCCTCACAAGACAAGACAATTCCATCTGGAAACCAATAAGAAACCAAAGAAGCCCATATCAGCACCACCACCAGGAAACTGGGCAAGAAGCGGCAAAGGAAAAGCTGACCTATCTGCACAACATATACAGGAAGTGTTCACTCCACACAACAACAATCAAGTACAAGAAGTAAACTCACTTCTAAATGAACCCATACAAAGACACCAAAGACCAAAGCTCTTTACCCCAAAGGAAATGCAAGAAGTAATAAACACTCTAAAGCCAAAAAAGGCACGACGCCATGATAACATCACAGCCGTAATACTAAAACATTTACCAAGGAAAGGCCAAATAAAACTCCTATACATACTCAACGCCATACTTAGACTGGACTATTGGCCTCGTCCGCTCAAAAGCGCCCAAATCATAATGATCTGGAAACCAGGCAAAAATCCAAAAGACGTCACATCCTACGGACCAATAAGCCTTCTACCTACAATTTCAAAAGTCCACGAAAAACGAATGCTGAACAAATGAAACCAAGAATCAAACCCACAAACATGGATACCAAACCATCAGTTTGGCTTTCGACGAGCTCACTCAACCATCCAACAAAGCCATCGCATAGCAAATACCATAACCAAAGCGCTAAATAACAAACAACACTGCACAGCAGCATTTCTAGATATATAGCCCAGGCTTTTGACAAAGTATGGCACCCTGGCTTACTTTACAAAATAAAAAGAATCTTCCCAATAAATTATTACAGCCTACTCAAGCCATATTTAAGCGAAAGATTTTTCGATGTCAAAATAAATGAGGAAATATCCCATCGCCTACCAATTCACTCAGGGGTGCCCCAAGGAAGCTTATTAAGTCCACTACTATACACTCTCTTCACACATGATCTACCCACAACAAATGAAACGATAATAGGACCTTTTGCACATGACACCGCTATCTTCGCTACCCACGGCAATCCAACCGCAGCCTCCTCTCACCTACAGGTTCGTCTAATCCTCACAGAAGCGTGGCTAAACAACTGGAAAATCAAGGTAAACGAATCAAAGTCCACACAAACAACTTTCACCCTCCGAAAAGGCACTTGCCCCACAGTGCAAATAAATAACATCAACATACAACCAAAAAAACAGGTCAAATACCTAGAATTAACCTTTGACAATAAACTAAATTGGAGATAACACATAATCAAGAAAAGAAAACAGATGGACCAAAAAAACAAAGAACTCAACTGGCTCATAGGAAGAAAATCCCACCTCGCCATGGAAAACAAGTTACTAATCTACAAAGCAGTCATCAAGCCTATATGGACATACGGCATAGAACTCTGGAGCAGCGCCAGCAAATCCAACATCGCCACTATACAGTGTGCCCAGTCCAAAATACTCCAATCCATCACGAACGCACCATGGTATGTATCCAACCGCACCCTATGTACAGATCTAAAAAACTCCTTATGTAACAGAAGTCATCCGAGAAAACAGCACCAAGTACTTCTACAAACTAGAAAATCACTCAAACCCACGTCTTCAACCACTACTACAACGTCATGAAAATCGAAGACTCAAAAGAAGTTGGCCATCAGGTCTAACGAACTGAGGAAAACATCACTGGATGTTTATTCCGCACACGCCAGAAGAGTGTACAATAAATAGTTACTAAATTGTACACCAGTCAGCACATTGATTTATAGATTGTACAATCTGCTTGTCAGTAAAGGAGAGAAATAAAAAAGAAAATCTTTAGCTTCCTAATACTGTAACTTGTTACTGTGCATTTGCAGTAAGGCGATACGACTATGGTGTCTGCTGCCACCAATCCATGGTTACAGTACTAGGCTATACAGGGTACAGAGGTTCACTGTGTGATTCTGTTGTTTACCAAGTTTTAAGAAACGATTCGGTGGTAAGAAAACGGAGGACAATACCACAGAGCAGAAGGAAACTGCCACGCGACCGGATTAAGAGTAGGAAACTGATGGACAGAGGAGCTGTAAACACCAGTACCTTGAAGCTGAAGATTTTAAGAATTTTTCAACGGGACCCTTTCACTTACAGAGAAAGATACAATTTTGGAGTGAAGAAGCGAGTTTATAACATTATATGCTACAATGTGGTGAACACTCTTCATCCTGTTGGCTCCTAAGAGTTCTTTCTGATTGCAACACTCACGTCAAGCATTTCACCTCAGAGTGTCGGAACTATAAACACAGCACCAGACACTCTAAAACCAGTTTCACAACTTCTGGATATATTTCGAAGGTTATTATTTTTAAACCATAGTGTGCAACCCGTCATCTGCTGCAGGTAATTATTCAAATGACTGAGATATTTTTAGATCTGATGTACTTATTACGGGCCTTCACCAGTGAAAGAGCTAATTGTTATTATAATATGTGCATATGTGGGCAGAAATATTGAAATACTTCGTTTTCATGAGAATTTCAGTTATACTTATGACATGCTTATAAGTTCAAGTGGGACACTGTGCTCGTACACAAAGCCTGTTTACGAGCATAACTTGGATTTAAGCAAGGTGGTGAGACTCAAACCAATTAGCGTCAGTCAGGCTTCGTTATTCTTATTGCGCACTCTCACCGCAAATTAATACACTTCTTCGGTGATAAATAAATGTTGCAAGTCGCTGTTTGTTGCCACTGACTTTTCACTGCATTTTTAAATTGGAAGACCTAGGAATCAAGTGTTCTATTTGTGAGAAGGCCTCCAAAATTTCATTTATTTCATGGTACAAAATATTTGAAAAATAATACGAAACTGTTTTCTTGTAGCTACATTCCAAGTATTCTCTCTCGGGATTCGCGGTAGATACGTTAATTATTTTCAAGGGAAAAATTGCTTCTTATGCAAAAGAATTATGAATGGTAAAAAGGTACAGTTTTCACTGTGTTTAACTATTTAAGCACTACTCTATGAAGACGTATGGGGGAGTGGATGTATAGATCCAAGTTTTCTTGTCCTCGACACTAGTTGGAAAAGTGTGTTCAGTATCACGCCCCGGTCGCTTTACCCCAGGGGAAAGAGCCTCGGGTACCCATTGGATAGGAGGCTGGGTGGGCCCCAGACCCGGTCTGCACAACATGGAGAAGTGAAAATTCTTGCCTCCACCGGGACTCGAACTCCGACCTCTCGGTCGTCCAGCCCGTAGCCAGTCGCTATACCGACTGCGCTATCCCGGCTCCTCACGTCCAGCCCGTAGCCAGTCGCTATACTGACTGCGCTATCCCGGCTCTATTTTGGATGGTGAACTATTGACTTATCACGTGGCTATAGATATGCCAGACGATATCTCGGTAGAAAAATTTGCGCCGGGGCAAATGGTTTACCGTCAACGAGTTATATAATATTACCGCGTGTTCCCTTCCTCAAATATGACGAAATAATGTCAAAGATCCTCGTCTTTATCATGCATGTCCTTGTAATCACATAAGCCTACGTCGTACTTCTATAATTTTACAACCTATGCACAACCTCTTATCACAGACTTTATCTGAACAGTGGAACTTTACACAGTGCGCAAGGATTTCTTTTGTTGCGTAACCCAAATCTTTGTGACTGCCAGCATGGTAACTCGCCATGCGACTCTCTCCCAATCTTCCTCGATGCCTAGCAACGACACGCCATGCTTGCCGTAGTTCAGGTGCTAAGTTATTTGTCTGATCCCAGTAATTACTTCCATATTCACTTACAAACTGTTTAATGCATTTTCTTTTTCTCCGACGTGACACGCTAAAATATAATCCATTTAATTACTCTAATAACACTAGTTAAAGCGTAGAATGCTGAAGCGTCTCCCTCTGTTACTCTATTCCGTCTAAATGTTCTCACAAGCGCTTTTAGCCTACACCTTGCTGTGTGTGTCTATGTATCCCTCCCCATCGTTACTAGGCAACGGCTCTGTAGACATGTTCTCGCTCCAACGAATACACATACAACAATACGTATAGTAATTGTTGACACTGTTTTCTACGCGATCCGCCATCATGTCAAATGCTCAGTATATGGTGAAAGGAAGGTAGGCGACTAGTTCTTCCCAGAACTTCTTGTTAATATTTTAAACCTCTGGTAACCCTCGACTAGACGCACAGGGTATTATCTGAAAATAACCTAGCGAGTAGCAGACTCAGTCCAAAATGTAATCACTAACATTCACGTGCAAAAAATTACTATATAATGTTCCTCTGAAATGTAAGATCAGTTTTCAGTGTCGAAACATATCAATAATTACGCTCCTAAATAACTCGCGGACAACTCCAACGCAGCGCAGAGACTACAATACGGCAAAACCTGATCGCATTGAAGAAACAGCCTTCCCAAGGTAAGACGCTAACCTAGCTGACCGGACTGCAGGTCAACCACTTTTGAATTTGTTTTCTTTTTATGGTGGGGGAACTCCAAGTCAGAACATTGAACTAAGTCCAGATTAAGGATCAACAATAAATTCCGCTCATGCCACGTGTATATATGTCCTGAAATGTTGGTTCCTTTTGCTTTGTTTCCTGTTTTTATGGCCACATGTAGGTGCCAAGACATTCCAACGATTATGGCAACCTAAGAATCTCTCTTTTTTTTTGCGAATGTTTTTAACAAGCAGATTTGCCATGTTACGCAACGTTCGCGTGTGGGTATGCAAGTTCAGTACCCCCCTCCTCCTTAGTAAAATTAACAATTCACACGTTCGAGCTGAGACAATTAAATGACCTGACTGATGCTTCCTGCGTAGTAACTGCCAATATTCGAGAGTTGGCGCATGGCGGATCGTGTGGCGATCATGTGATTAGGCATTTCCTTTTGAGAAACAGTCGTTTGGATTCAGTTGGTTTTATGGTTAAAATTAAGGTTTTATCTGCCCATGATTTTGTATTTTACAAAAAATGAAGGAAGGAGTTCTTCCGGATATTAGGACTGAAGAATTCCGAAAGAACCCATCCTTAATGTCCGGATTAACAAATTTGAAGGAGAGGAAGACACTATTAAGTGCTGCTGAAGAAAGCTGAACATTTCAAATGAATTTGATAGTGTCGCCTGTTTCCTATGCAACGCGACGAATAACTTCACGCAGGTCTCGGATTCAGCGAATATTTATTGAACACATTCTTTTACACACTCCAGTACAATCAGTATCACTGTTGCTGCTTCTGCGGTTTCATTCAATCGGAGAATGCTTCACGCCTCCACACGGGTCTATCCAACTCTGGAATATCTGAGTCTGAGTCCCCGAGTCTCATTTTACGACCGACGGTCAGTCGGCCAGTCTGTCTTGGCATAAAGCACCAGATCAATATTACTGTCTGACAGTTGCGGGCTGTTACGTTCAGCGTTGTTCGGACTGCTTAGCGAATACTTTTCTCTACAGTTCGGTTTTCCCGCTGCGACGCGACGAATCCTCTGTTATCCATCTCCGGGGAAACGCGTTTGTTGTTTGGGTCTGTTGGTATTCGATTTGTCGCTGTGGGAACTCAACGATTTCCACATATTCGTTGTCGCGGAAGTATGTGTTCCCATTATAGCCGTTGCGCAGAGATGGACGTAATGTAACACGTCACAATATTGTAGCGTGTAGATCCCATTACTGGGTAACGACCTCGAAATAAACACCGAAACATCTGCCTTTACTGAGTAACGCATTCGCAAACAAACCTGTTCCCGTGGAAACGATTGTAGTATAACAATAAACGTTGTTTTCTATGTGGTCCGTGCCAAGGAGTTATCAAAGGAACATGTTTAGAAATTAGTGAGTTGCAAGGGAGTTGCTGAAGCTGAAGGATCTACACTGTTAGAAGCCGTTACCAGGCAACGACAGGTGAAGACACAACAAACATAGAAGATTTGTAAAGTGCGGAGATCAGCGATGGTGCTATAATTAATTGTAGTCACGAGTCTTGTGTTAAAGTGGCCAATACATCCAATCTCCAATACAAAACCCTGCCGATGGTCACTCATACAAGTGACAATATTAAAATTCCGCTTCTCGTGTGGTCTCAAGTCTCCCCGCCCCTCCGAGTGAGGACAAATTGTCCCCCAAATTTGGGAACTACTGCGCTAAAACAATAAGCAAAAACTTCTTGCCCTTGCAAGTTTAAGATGATTTGTAACAGCGAAATTGTCAGAAGAAAAGTCTACGGCGGGACAAGCTGATGTTGCGCATTCGTTAAATTATGGCTGGCCAAAAATAAATACCACTATTGGACCAGCCACAATAACCGTCACATTTGTTTCCACGTAACTAACGATCTCTCTGCAGAAGTTTAATTTTGAACACCTTGAAGACATATAGAGCAATGAGACGAAAGCGAGCCCACCGAAGAAAATCTGGAAAATTATTTTTGGAAACGTTTCCAGGCATCACAGATGGACTAGAAAGTAAAAATTGTGTTCCCAGGTACGGAAACTGAAGGATCTCATCCTTTTCAGAGGAGCCGTTACCTGTTTCCGTCCTAAGTAAGATGAATGCTATGCACATACGCACACCGTAATTCTCTAAATTCTGTTTTAATATCTTCTCCCAGAAGGTCACAGTCGAATTAGTAGTACTCTCGCACACCGAAGCAGCCTCATACCCAACGGTTACCGCGGGCTCTTTCCACGTGGGTAAAGCGGCCGGGCGTGAAGCTGACCACTCACCTCCAACTAGTGTAAAGGTCAAGAAAATGTGGTTCTATACATCCACTCCCCCATACGCCTTCATGGCGTAGTGCTTAATTAGTTAAGCACAGGGACAACTTTATCTTTTACCTACTCCGTCGTCATGTCTGGTTCTTCCAGCGGTCTCGGTGAAAGCACTGAGCAAGTGTCTATTTCCCTCATATTCTTAAGAAATTAGTGCCATCGCAAAACAAACTGTTGCATCCGTTGTCTGACTTCTTAACAACGCTGTAATGTCATCCATTAGAGGTCAATTTACTAGCGTGTCCAGTTGTGTACACACACATCGGTCCGTTTATCTCAAGGTCAGACCTCGTACAAGAGGAAAGAACGGAATTTACATGGGGACATGAAACACCAACTTACGTTCAGACGTGATTCAATGGCACTGTACAAACTGCCGCAGTTATTTTACATTGGAATGACGGTAACTCGTAAAGGGGGGGGGGGGGGGAAGGTAGAGCCGTGGCATATTTTCAAGATATTGCTATGTAAGTTGGTTATTTAACGACGCTGTCAGTGTCTCAGCCGGTCTACAAAACCGAGATTAACGGCCGTGGGGACCCGTTGCGCTGACCACGGAACACCCTCTATCCGCAAAAAGTTGACACTAACTTCGCTGACAAGCGGCGGTCGCTCGGTCGGTATAGTTCGCTTGCGGACTAAAACCACGGTGTTAGTCAGTATCTCAGAATATATAGCGTTGAATGGTATGGTGATCAGTGAATAATGACTGGAAAGGATTTGGAAGGAAGCCACCTGGACTTATACTGGAAGTTGATTGGAGGGACTGAGAAAAACACGAAGAAACATAATAAGGTCAGCCGTTCTCTGGGCCGAGACTCGAACCGAACACTTCCTGAATATATGTCCGGAGTGTCACCGCTACAGCCGCCTGCTAGGGAAGTTATAGGTGGCGCGACACTCTCGTGCAGGAACAAGAAGTCCGGGGCAGAATTTAACATACGCTCTCGTTCGGACTGCTGATATCTCTACTTCGAATCCGGTTCTATGCACATATGTCTACGTGTCTTGTTCATATTTCACTTTAGTCATCACTCTGTCTCATTTGTTCCGATGCAGCAGAGATGGGCGTCCAACAAGACCTGCAACTGGCAGTGTGTCTGAGAACTCGCTTCTAGATAAAATCAACAGAACTATTTTTTATAACCAAAGGCAAAGTGTAACGTGTAACGTTTTAGTAGTGTCGAGCAGGGGCACATTATCAACATCTATACATGTCTGCGGGGCATAATGTCTTATTTTGATGGAAGAGTAAGCATCACAGAAATCTTAGAAAAGAGGTTCTGAAGAAAGATGAGCGATAGAGTAGATGGAAGCATAAGGTACATGCTTATGTGGTGCAGAACTGAGAATGTTACGTAACAAGTCTTATACAGATCACTTTGTAAGCTGTTACTGCTGTGAGTTCAAGGGCATTACAATGGATTTTACTTACAAAACTGATGAAGTAACAAGAAATGTAAAAATAATTTTGGTCAAAAAAATGTCTTTATTGTATAAATGATTATTAACGATGTCCAGTGTGATTGATAAATGTTTTTTCTTTTTTTAATCTTTCATCCTTTGCATGTTTCGGTGTGAACGACCATCTTCAGAAAGATATATCAATACATGCGGAAACTACTATTACATTATCACTGGTGATTATCAATACATACAGACATTGCAATAATAGTGTGTGTGTGTATCGATAATGACCAATCACAATGTAATAGTAGTTTCCCCATGTATTCATATATTTTTCTGAAGATGGTCGTTCAGACCGAAACATGCAAAGGATGAAAGATTAAAAAAAGAAAAAACATTTGTCAATCACACTGGACGGCGTTAATAAACTTTTATACTATTACGATTGTGACGGATCAGAATGAACCAAGTCAAATCTCTTGATTACTGTTAACAGAGATGGGCGATATATACGCACATGGCTCTACAGCCCTTTTGGTTTTGGCCGCTTTTTCAGTTTTTTCATCCTATAGAGAAACGGTAGGACTCCCTGTACGGGCGATCAGCCTGTCGCAAGGCCGCTACCTACACAGAGAAAAACATAAACACAGAACAAACCCACACAGACATTCAAGCTTCGAGTGGGATTCGAAACCACGATCCCAGTGCTCGAAGAGTGTTTATGCCTTAGACCGCGCGGTTACTGTGATCTGCGATTCCATTTCAGGGAAACAGATTGTAGTAATGAGAGATTAATGATTTAGCTCAGGTCCGTGACTCACAGTGGACTTAGCGTTAGTGGACGAGCAGTGGCTCCATAAGCACGTGTTGCGTAGACAGAAAAAGCGGTCCTTCGTAATCTCATTACCGACTTTCGCTCGCCTCTCCGCTCCGCCCTATTCAGTTACGGATATCTGTATTACAGTGCATAGCGTGTAGTTTGTCTATAAACTGCACATCTGTAGATCATGTAGACGTTACAGACAATGCCGATCGCAGAGGCTGCGAAGTCTACGGCGCTTATGGTCACGGGCAACTCCAACGCTGGATTCACTGATTTCACACTTCCCTGGGTGTGTATGCTGGTACGTCTAGCTGTGTTCATAGAGCTTAGCCCTTCTTGACAAGCTGCCAGTCGCTCAGCCACTCAAGAATTTCTCAACATTTTATGGTACCCGAAGGTTCATTACGGTGTTCACAAAAGCCCTCCACTGGTTCCTATCCTGAGCCAGATACATCTTCTTACTTATTACAGCGAGGAGTTGTTACCAACAAGCCCAACTCCAAAGCTAGAGGACCACCCCTTGTCGGCTGTCCGCTACTGCTTATTTAATATATTCGTAGCTGTCCTCCATATCTGGAGGGCGTCTCCTTCACCCGAAGCCTGAGGACGCGGTGAGATTGGGCCCACTTAACATGGGTATGTATGTCTGTGTTATCATTTAGCGCGTTGTTCTCTGTGGCTAGAGGCTTTAAGACATGAGGATTCCACGTCAAATGTCAAAGGATTCAGAATAATTTCTAATTCCGAACAGGCCTCATTGTCTGATCGGTGAGGGCTGAAGAATAATACTGTGGTTGAAAATTAACATTTTCTTGAAGATTTTTATTAACATCTGCCATTTAAGACCAGGAAATTATTATTTACGTGTCTTCGAGAACAAGACCGTGGTGCTACGTGCCTACCGAAACACAAGGGCGTGTCATGTGTGAGTATTCGAAAACATACCGTAATATATTTTGAAATACTTCCATTCGAATCAGGATAGGCGGCCGAAATTCAACGCGGGATATCCCGATAGGAAGTAGCAACGCTCTCCATCGCGTTGCGACAAAACACTATCCGGTGCGACATGCAATATCACAGAAATCACATTTAGAAGTGCAGGCAGTTATTAAACCCTAGACCAGTGGTTCCCAAAGATTTACCAACAGGAATCCCTTTCTATCTTCGCCTCTCACGGTACCCACGTTTTCAACGATTCCGTCTACTCATTAAACTGGTTTTATTGACTAATAACTAACTCATGTCCAATTTTCACTTTCAAATAAAACACAGACATAACTGAATAACTAAAATAACTTGCTTAATGAGATGTTTAAGGTTGTTTTTGGTACTAACAGAAACTAAAATTTTCTTACGCTCTTATGAGCCAAATTTAGGGTCAGGTTCAACGGCAGAGAGAGTTCCAGTTAATATGGCTCTTGTGTGATTTTGTCTAAAGCAGCTATGAAAACGCCTGCTCACATTAATGTATTGTGGAGAAATGCATTAAACACGCCAATTTCTGTGGTTTGGATCCAGATTTTAATCACAGAACGATATTTATTAGGGAATATTAAATGATATTAATTCAAAACACTAAGTGATATAAGAAATCATCGGAAGTAAATAAGCACAGAGATGCGTAGGCTGTGTTCACTGTCACCGGTCACTTCTTTCTGTCGACTTGCACTGAAAATGACATTATCTAGACAAATATATTATGCACTTCGTGTACTGCGAATGCCTAACATGCAGCTGTGGTTAATCAGTCTTCTCTCAGAAATATTTCTTATGTCTTGAACACCCAAAACTTACGGAACTTTCTTAGGATGTTGATTTGATATAACTTCATAGAAAATCTAAAAATAGGAGCGTCTCTTTGTAACACACCGCCAACAGTACTATTGATACACGTATAACTCCGAAAACGAGATTATGACATAATACTAGGACAAACAGCGAGATTTACGTTGAATTTCCGTGACAACAGATCACAGATCGCGAGCACTAATTTGCGGATCCTCTGGGGGCCGGTAACCCAGGTTGGCAATCAGTGCCACAGACGCTCTATGCCTTGACTGGACGTTAAAACGTGACAATTTCAGGCTCTGTTTGGGCTTTTGTAGGCCTGTACTTGAAAGTTCATAAACTTACTTTCACTCTTCTGCTAGTCTACAAAAGCTGTCTAGAATTTACGCTTTCAGTTCAGGTAAGATATTTCTTATAAGAGACAGTCCGCTTATCGGGAGCAGGCAGCCCTGCCTTGTGCGAGCACCAGGACCCACTGACTCGGTGGAAAGGACCCCTTCCCAGGGTTACGTGGCGGATGGGCAGGAGTCGCTAACCATGGTAGACAACCTGTCGGAGGGAAGGAAACCTTGGTCCTCCAAGAAGGTTTTGAAATAGAATGGTAACCTGCTCGAGTAAAAAGAGCTACTCATAATCCTCAGAGAGGCTTCATATTCAAGGATAGAATGAAGTAACAAGCTCAACCCTTGCAGAGATGTTGATGATGATGATAGACTATCACCGGCCCTGTCAAGTCAAACAAACGCAACGCCAGGAGGTGCTGCATGACGTGGAATCAGTAGCCGCTGCATCGGATTGCAGCCACTCACAGGATGCACACATCTGGACATCTGGACAGCAGTTCAGCAGCTCACTCTAAGCAGACATCCTGAGGCATGGGAATGCTGATGCCCACTTTCTCTTGGACTTCACTGCTGCCATTGCGTGCGCACCGAAACGCGCGCAATGCAAAGCACATACTTTAAGAAAATTGTGAGAAACTAGTAAGTGCACGGAAGAGAGTCCTTGTATGGAAACTAAACGTTCATTGCCTTTTTCAAAAGAATATGTCACTGCACCCCATTCTGTGTCAATTGCATCCAAACACCCTCACATTCTCACTCACTCACTCACTCACTCATGGAGCTGAGGTGCTGCCGATTGAGCAGCCACTCAAGAACTTCCCAGCAATTTATGGAATCCGAAGGTTCATTACCGTGTTCACAAGAGCCCTCCACTGGTCCCTATCCTGAGCCCGATGGATCCAGTCCATATCAACCCATCTCATCTCATCTCTCTAAGATCCATTTTAATATTGCCCACCCATCTACGCCTTGGTCTTCCCAGTGGTCTCCTTCCTTCCGGCTTTCCCACCAATATCCTATATGCATTCCTCTTCTCACTCATTCGTACTACATGCCCTGCCAATCTCACCCTCCTTGACTTTATCGTTCTAATTATACTTTGAGAAGAGTACAAGTACCCTCATATTCTATTCCCTTAAAACCTACTTTAGTATTATCCTACCACCTACACCTACATATCCCTCGTGTTCTCATTAGCTCAGGATTTGCAACTAAAATTTTGTATGCATTTTTCATAGCCCATCCGTATGCTAAATGCCTTATCCACTTCTTCTTCTTTGATTTAATTGCCGTATTTGTTGACAAGGAAGAATTACGACGCAATTCATTACTTTTTGCATCCCTGGAAACATAAATTAAATTTGGAATTGAGTGCACATCTGGTTCTGGTTCAGATTGGCACAACAGCTGTTCCAAGTTTGAGACAGAGGCTACAGCAGAAAGTCACGGTATTATGATAAATCATACATATTAACGGACTTGCTCCTTAGACACGATTCATAACAATTGCACCTGTGCGGTAGGTGAGTAGGCGATGCGTCACTCCCGTCCATCACCTCGGCCCACTCAGTCTGACAGGAACATCAGGGTCCTTCAATGAGAATGCTCATGCTTACATTAGCATACAGTAACAGGCCTCATATGCTGAGCTCGAAAGCTGCGTGGAGCACCATTCATTTCTGTGTTGCCGGCTTCCATTGCATCTTAGACTGCCACATCCTGATTTTCTCTGACGAATTTGTTACCTGCATTAAGCACTTTTCTTATACTTTATTTGAGACTGATTCTGGGCAGCTTCATTAGGGAAAATGTTTTTCTATTTACACATTCCGAGGCTAGAGGGGTGGTTTCCCATTGCCCCTACTTTCATTCTGGTGGAAGCGAGAAATTCAGACGAACGCGCAGAAACGGTGTTACAGCCAGAAACATCAGACGTCTATGTGCCAGATGCATTGTTTATAATGTTCTCAGGTCACAAACAACCCGTGTGTGCGTATCTTATTATGGGTGGACACAGATCTGTCTCGTGATCTGCCGATTTATAGCAAAGATTAGACACCGTGGTTTTGTTTTGATCAGTTTGCTCTCGGATGTCTTTCATGGCATCCGCTCCATCTTGGCGGCTGCGTTTGTTTGTAACTTGCCAATATGAATAGCAGCCACAGTTTGATAACATCTTTTCAGACCACTCACCTCTCAGATGTAGACTACGATACGGCAATACAGGAAAGGTAAAGTTGTCACTGTGCTTGACTAATTAAGCACTACTCCATAAAGGCGTATTGGGGACTCGATGTATAGATCCACGTATTCTTGACCTCGGCACTGTCAGAGGTGAGTGGTCAGTTTCACACCCCGGCCGGTTTACCTCCGGGAAAGGGCCCCCGGTACTCATTGGATAGGAGGCTGGGTAGGCCTCAGAACCGGTCTACACGATATGGAGAAGAGAAAAATCTTGCCCGTACCGGGACTCGAACTCAGAATCCCTGGTCGTCCAGCACGTAGGCAGTAGCTATACCGACCGCGCTTTCCCGCTCTCACAGAATATAAATAAAAAATGACACAGTCAAAATAAAAAGAAAATTTGATCCTAGCCGGATGTAGAAAATATAAACGACAACGTGTAGAAGTATGATAAATGTTGCGTACGTAGCTCGCTACCTGTAGATCTATCACAGATCCATTTGCGTCACATAAAAGTACAGAAATTGCTCTTCACGTTTCTATCTCAGAAAACAAATGCACTGGCTCTTTATAAAAATTAATGATACAGGTTAGATACATGCTACCATTTTGTTGTTCTGATAACAAAATGGCGGCAGATAACATGGGACTCTGCTCAGAAGGAGACCGGGTCCACAGACATAACCTGGGTAATATCTCTGAGATAATGGGCTGATATCTGTCGATAATTTGTGAAACTGTGAGTATGCTAGTGATGCGGCCATGTTATTACTTCATTACCGCGTTTCCGTGGCTCTACGTAGCGACTGCTGCTACTTTTTTTTTCCTTGGCACTAGAGCCCCAGTGGGCCTAGGTCTACCTCCATGAACTTCTCCGTTCACTTCGGTTTTTCTAGATCTATCTTACACATTCGATAGGACTCCTTGGGCGGTGATCAGCTCGTCGCAAGGCCTCCACCTGTACACAAACACAGAAAAACGCACACACACAAACTAAACATCCATGCCCTGAGTGGGATTCGAACCCACGATCCCGGTTTCCAAGCGAGCGAAGACAGTACATGCCTTAGACCGCTCGGCTACCGTGACCGGCCTGCTGCTACTTATCCCTTCCTATTTTACAATTCGCCAGTCAGAACAGTTGCACATCAAATGAAACACATGAAATGAGCGAAACAAATTCAAAATGCCGGAGCCTAACTATATGTTAATTACGTATTAGCATTCATACATTCACCTCGCACTGATGTGTGTGTGTGCTTATTCATATTAAACAACCCGACGTTGGCTGAAGTGTCTGAAGGAACACTGGCCCACCACAGCCACCCACGGCTGGAGTCTATACATGCCCATATTATTCTTAAAGTTTTGGACTTTATGTTCCTGGGGTATCGAATTTGAAAACCTGTGGTTCTTAAGGTCATAAAATTGTCTGTTCTATGGAATCCGAGGGTTCACTGTCACGTTAAATAAAACCTAACATCGGACACTATAATGAGCTCCGTGAATCCCTTCACATATATTGTTCCTCCATGATCAATAATATTATACTTACATCTAGGTCTCCTACATGCCGGAATGTCGCGGGTTCAAGTCCCGATGAGGTCATTGGATTTTTTCATTTACCTAATCCTTCCAGCCGCATCATGGCCCTGGGGTAGACTCAGCCACTAACAGAAATGAGTACCAGGAATATTTTTGGGGGTAAAGGGAGGCCGGCGCGTAGGGCTGACAACCTTACCGCCATCTATGAGCCGATTGTCTAGAGAATGTGGGAACCTCAACATCTCACAACCCTATGGGTCTCCACGGCCTGTTACAGGAATACCTTTACTTTTTTTTTTTCACATTAGAGCTAGGTCTCTCATGAAGCACCTAACTTCGAGGTTTTCAGACCCAAATTTGAATGTTTATAATACCTCGACTATATGTGCTACATAGCTTACCCATCTCACCCTTTTTGACTGATTAAGAGCGTCCGTTGTAAATACGGCATTATCTTTATGCAGCCTCATATCATGAAACATAATTGCGAATATGCTGAGTAAGCAATGGTGGGTGTGGGTCAAACACAAGTTGTCCTCAAATAAAGAAATACTTCACACATTGTCACAACTAAGCTTAATGTCACTCACAAAACCAATTCTATATTGTTATTATCAGCAAGTTCACTAACTTCACGAGGACACTCATGGAACCAGCAGCTTCATTACCGTGTTCACTGGACTGTTATGCTGAATAGGTTACACCCAGCTCACATCCTTACATCTCATTTCATTTTAATATTATCCTTCCATGTGCATCTATGTCTCCCAAGCAAGCTGACCAATTTAGAATTTCGGTTTAAGAGTCTGTACACGTTTCCTAGGCTCAGTGTACCGTTTGCCAAACTGTTTACTTCATGGAATCAAACAGGCAGCTTTTTAACTTTAAGTCAACTTCATCGTGAAGTCGAATGGGGCCCTCCGCAAAGCGGTAAGTTATCTGCTGCCTTTGCCTGGCAAATTCCTCTACTGCGCTAAAAGCTTTTCTCAAAGCCGGCTCGTAAATTGACGTCCACTTCTTACTCACAGCGACATATTTGCGTCGAAATTTACAACTCTCATATATTTCGTATAAAATACGGTGGAATATTCACACTACCAACGAGCGAGAGTCTTATTTTATCGAAGAAGGATATCAAACTACATTAACTAAGACAATAAACGGTTCAAAACTATAATAACTGCTGTATTCCATTTGAAAATTAACTTTATTATCGCGTTATTACTCTGAAAACCTGAAGAAATCCGAACGGGAACACGAGCCGACCCTAATTGCGATGCACTGGAATGCAGGCCTACGGATAAAGCAATTTTCATTGAATAAGCCACCGATAAGTTCTCGGTTCAGTTACCGGCCCACAGGTCATGCAGAGTCGACTGATGCGAATGATAGACTGAAAAGGATGTGGAAGTTGTGATCTAGAATTTTAATATACGTGTAATTTTATAATTCAAAAGATATTTCTCGTGTCCTCAAGGGCGCCACATTCCACGCCAATATCACCACCCTTGACTTATCACCATAATTGTACTAGATAAAAAGTACGAAATATGAATTCTCTCATTAAGCAATTCATCCTGTCTCATATGTCCAAATTCTTTTCAGCATTTCGTTTTCAAAACCGCACAACTATCTCCGTCCCTCGCAGCGCGAAACTAAGTGATCCATATATAACACCAGGTTGAACACAATTTTATATTTAGGCTCCACATATGAGAACTGACGAGTCGTGACTGTGAATGCAACAGACATGTAAGAGTGCATTAACTGAAACTGTTGATAATGCGGAAAATATCCCCAAGCCTAAATGGAAACACATTGCATGCTTTATTGGCTAAATGTTTATTTATTGCATATATGTATAAATCCGTATGCTCTAATAGACGTTAGTAAGGATGTTGTTCTAGAAGTAAACACAGATAAGTCTAAGTACATGTTGAGGTATCGTTATCAAAACGCAGGAAGGAAATCGTAACTTAAATACAGCTAACACATCATTTGAAAAAGTGGAAAATTTAAGACATTTGTGGAACGAAGAATCGAAATTGCATTAATGAAGAAATTACAAGTAAGTCAAATTCGGGGAATTCAGAATTATAATATGTAGTTGTGTGCAAAACTTGATCTCTTACAGTAAGGACAGAAGAATGCATTTGGGCCTATGAAGGCTGAATTGAGGCTGGACAAACTGCGCATAAATAGGAGCTTCATAATTGTGTTCCACGTCAAATAGTACTAAGTGATCAAATTAAGAAGGCTAATATGAGTAGGCGCGGTCTAAGGCATGAAATGTCCTCAGCGTGTCTAAGTTAGTTCTGTGTATGTGCTTCCCTGGGTAGGTAGCGCCCTTACGTGGGGCCGATCCCCCGTCCAAGTAGTCCTACCGATTGTCTGTAATATTCACAATTTCAGAACTAATTCTGAAGGGGAAGAGGGAATCCAAGGCTGATATGCACTAGGATGCCAACGGGAGGCCACGGCGCAGCTGCCAGCATCTCGGCCAAACTCAATGTATTAATTTTGAATTGTTTCATTTTTGGTCCGTTACACTATCAATCACAAAGTCAATAGAAAGTCCGTCGAGTACACAACACACAGCACAGAGGAAACATCTAACCATAAGCCATACAACCTCAAGCTGACATCTCCCATCTTCGGGATGAAGTAACAAGGAGGAGCTTAACATTTTACTTCAAATGTTTTTAAAATTTTTAAATATTTTAACATTGGCGTTTTAACTTGAGGGCAGTTTCGGATGGAACGTGAGAATTGAACGTGCATTCAACAATCCTAGCAAGTGTTGTGCTTTTACACGTCGACATATTGTAGCAGCGTCCACGCAGCAAACATAACTGTGTACATCTTAAACAACGACAGTGTTTTCATGATTGTACTGTGTGCCTCTGATGATGGTTTTATTAAACCGAAACATGTAAGGCAGAAGTGATAAAGAAGTGACCTAAAAAGTTGTTACACTCGACGGACTTTCTATTGACTTTGTCAATGTATTAATTTAGTAGTCATATACCGCACCTGGCATCTGTCTGGCAGCGCTGCCATGAAGGCAAAGGCCAAATCAACATCACATGACAGGCTGAGGCCAGTCCACTGACGTCCTCTGGCAGCTGGGCGCCATGGCATCCTAGTGCGATACCTCCCTAATCCGTCAAGGCAGAGGAAGAAGCGAGGGGCAGGCATTGTAAGAGTAGTGGGAGGGAAGCTTTGGTGCGAAAGCCTGAAAGGAAGAGACCACTAAGAACTTCTAGACGTAGACAGGCGTATAATATTAAAATTGAGTTTACAGAAAAAGGACGGAGGTGTGGACTGGATTTATCTGGCTCAAGATTGGTACTTCTGATCGGCTCATGTAAATAAAATACCGGGAATTTACTGAGTTGCTAGAGTGTAATTGAGTTATCAAGAATAACTCAAGCTCCATGGAATTATTAAGTTAGATAGATATAAAACATTGGTGCGAAGCTAACCGCAGCGCACAGAGTCGCGGTGCGTTACTCACCACAGCGAAAACGCTTCTGATTATAATCGGGATTTGAATGAGGTTAATATTTAATGCAATGTGCAATTTTTGTGTGATGAAATACTCTTCTGAAATCTATATGTTCAATTTATGATCAACCCAGAAAGTTGCCTTAAGCAGTACCCATTTTGATCAGTGCTTTCGAGAGCCGGGGTTCGAATCGCATATGGGGCACGGCTTATCCCAGCTGAGGTATTATTACCAAATATCACTGTCGATATTTCACCCATTCTCCTTCCAATACCGGAGGTGCCTGGATCGAAAATTATTCTGAAGAATGAGGCAGTCGACTGATATATTTCTCAGTTTCCTTGCATACATCCTATTATATGCAAACAAAAAAGGAACGTTGAAGGAAATAATTTTGTTACTTATTTATTAATTTGTAAATTACCCTGGATTTGGATCTCTGGCATCTTTTTATTTAGAGCTAATTTTGAGCAGACGAATCTTTCAAGGATATCTTGCACGAGTCCTTGGACGGCAGCAAACAAGTACACTTCCTACCCAGGACAACACAACACAGGAAAGCTCATACATAAATCCATGCCTCGAGGAAAAGTTATGGCTAGTTTTTAACTTGCAAACGCTAAGATTCAGAACTTGTTTGGCTTTGTTTCTTCTTCCTAGGGTCAAGGTCCTAGCAACAACGCAGCTGACTGCGAATATCTTAAAGCAGCCAAAGAATTTCATACCTATCTCATTTTAAGGTGGTTTCTGAGGTAACAGTTTTATAATATCGTCATATATTTCAGACAAGGACGTAATGTTTACAGTCGTGACTCCTAGGCTGAGTGATTACTCTTCCAAATTACACTATATTACATTTACATAAAAACAAATTAAACAGTTTAAGGGACCAGAGAGCAGAAAATTAATTTCAAATGTTCAAGACCCGAAGACTTAAAATAGAGTGCGAGTGGTGATATGATATCACAATCGATATATCATACAGGCGAGATATCGATGCTGGGGTCAGCCATATTCTATTACAGTTCTTTCAAATTTCTTGATAAGGGCTACTGAAATATTATGATAAATCATCATAAAATGTAATTCATTCATATCGTCACGTGTATTAGTGATTACAGACGGGGTTTGGATTGGATGATTGGATTTATTAACATCTTATATAATCAACTAGTACTTACAAACAATACAACGCTATCGCTGATTTACACAATTTACAGTTCGCCGTCACACACGCACTAGGATTCTCAGTCTTCACTAGTCGTATCCTGGCAACGAAATTATAACAGTCTCGCTGTGACTAAATCTTTAATCACACACTGCGTCTTCACAGGCTGACTTCTAATTCTTCTTCAACTAGTAACTCCCCGTGGCTGTAGCCTGCCGCCAGCTGACTCAGTTTTCGCTTTTGTACTCTCTGTTGTATTCCGTTGTGTTCCCATTACCTTGATTCTAGTTCTTCCACAACAAGTCTCTCTTACAACTTCTGAACTCCCAATTCCAATCCTCTAGCCCCCATAGCTATAAGTACTCTCTCGTTATATAGCAACGGATCGGACTCCATGGAAAACACCGTACTCTCTTGTTGAGTACTGTTGTGTTACCTAGCAACGAGTTGTAGCACGGTCCACAAAGAACACAGCTCCTATTGTTTTGTGTTCGTTGGAACGTGTACGTATATTGAGTCGTTGCCCAGCATCGAGTACAAGCGTCACAATATCAAGTCTGGAGAATTAGGTGGTCAGGCAGCTGGTTCCTCTTGACACTGACCTTTCATACAGGCATCATTTTCCATGAAAAATAATTTGTCTGGAATTGTGGGTATTGGTCTAATCCAAATATTTCTCGCTTCGGAAAATAAATATGACATTTCGCTTGAAGTTGCATTTCTCTTTAAAACTCAGTAACTCCCCATTTCCATGCAGAATTACAAGTAAAAATCTTCACATGCTTAGAAAATTTAAATCTACTTTATTCTAAGTAGGTACATATCTAAATATTATCTGTGCTTATGTATTACTTAACAACCCTGCATGAAACGAAGAGTCTATTTAGCGTGGAATGAGGTAAGATGATGAATCTATTTATTTGTGGGCTGTCTCACGATGCCGCCAATAGCTCAGGTCACATAGCGTTGGACGATAGACGATAAGTAAATAATGAATTCCGAAGGATGTGAAAGAAAGCGGTTGTGGCACAATTTTTGTCTGCAGGTGACAGAAGACTACCACGAATAGCCTCTGAAGATAGCAGCCTTCACTCCGAAACCGCGATCTTCTGGTTACTTAGTTGCAGCAACGTCCGTTAAATTATTCTGTTCTGTGGCCCAGAAAAGGAGAGATAAGAGAGAGTAGCATTTGTTAAGGCAGCCATATAGCAACAGCCATCGCGTGATCAGCTTCCATAGCTTATGGAAGAAATTATTGTGAGAAGGATTTCTTTTGGGGACTGAATTATCTTTTGAAATGTTGCAACCTATGAATCCTGTATCAAAAACGAATTGGCGCTAAGAACTGAAAGATATGTCAGAATTTTCAGGGATGTACTACAAAAGGTGATGTTACTTTAGATAAAATAAAAATTGTCATATTATTACACAAAATGTAAAGCGTGGAGACAATAAATAAGGGGCAAAACGTAAAAGACTACGCAGATGTGGACATAATGAGCTACGAAAGACCAATGGTTTCGAAGTTGTACCATTCTAGGAAAATCTTCCTTGAATCAACAAACTAATTACTTCTGTCAAGCGGAGTCATTCTTGAAATGTTAAATAGTCATTCAGCTAGCCAAGAAATTCTCCTGACTTTTACGAAACGCAACTGTTTTTACCGTGTTTACAAGAGCGCGCGACTGCTTACTCCCTATTTGGAATTCCACCATTTCGGCCATGTACTCATATCCTATGGTATCAATTTTAAAATTACCGTCCCATCAACGTCTAGGTCTCCCAAGTGTTCCATTCACTTCGCATCATCCCAATAAAATCGTTTGTGCATTTCCAGTATTTCCATTGCCCAGTGATGCTTTATAGTTTTGGGCTATATTTTATAAAAAGAGATAGCGATTATTACAGAAATATTAAGGTTTTCATTTAAAAAACTCCTCCACAAGTTTTACACCATTTCATTGAGTGCGAATTATACACATGCTGATGTCACATGGGCTAAACATATATAGCCAGTAAGTACAACAGCGAGTGAGTGGTACAGCCAACCACATATTGGTCACTGCAGCTTGTGGTACCCGCACTCCGTATTCCGACAAAATTTAGTGTCGGCCATGTCTGCATACAGCTTTTCAATAAGAGTGCATGCTGTTGCTTGCAGATGAACGGAGACACAAAGAAATGAAAGGGTCCTTGTAAAACTCTTTTTTCTGAACCTACCTAGAAACGATAAAAAGAACCCTAAATTTCCGAACAAGCTGTTTAAGAAAACGCAGAAGACAGCCTTGAAGTCACACCACTAAAGGCAGTCATAGCACTGAATTGAAGATCTAGAAAGTCCATTTCATTGGTTGCAGGAATAAATGTTCCATCACAAGACATAAATGTCACCATAATGATCTATTTGTCCGCAGAGAATCGTCAATTCACCTCCGCTGATGACTTCTGCAACACAAGTAGCCTGGAAATGCTGAGTAATTTAACAGCTGTAAAACAGTAATGAATTCTCCAAGGACGAGGATCCTGCTTGTCCTCCGAGATACAGTCCATGCATGTAATTATTGCTACGCCACATAAGCATGTTTAGTATGCGTCTGGGTTTGCGGTTCTCACAGAAGTTAGATACGCCGTGTAATTCCGTGAAAGTCCATCGAGGTTTCGGTGGAACATATCGACTCCATCTTTAGGGCCGAAAAGTAAGCCAAGCGAGAAACCAGCATGAAGGGTTTCTGATTGGTGCCTGCTTCATTCTGCTCTCTTGCTTGGCTTACTTTTCGGCCCTAAAGATGGAGACGATACGTTACTCAAAAATTTCGGTTGACTTTCACCGAACTACGCGGCTTTACATCCCAGAATACAGAAATGTTCGTGTTTATATCCTAAATAAAAATAACGCCTTTACATCCTACTAAAATCACAGAGGCACCACAATCGGTCTCACTGAATATTATAAATTATGAAATGTTGTTAACTGCGAGAAACACGTAACGGAAACCGTCCAGACTGGCCGCACGGTCTAAGGCGTGTATTGTCTTCTGCCTCTCGAGCGGCGAGATAGTGGGTTCAGATCTCACTCTGGGCATGGCTATGTCTACATTCTGTTCTGTGTTATCGTTGTCCTCTGTGGGTAGAGATCTTCCGACAGGCTCCGTCCAAGGGGTCCCATCAAATATTAGCAACAAAGCTTCTGATACCAGGAAACGTTACACCATGCACTTCACTGATCTGCAGAGCAGTGCAAAAACAGACATGTCGGAAAGAAAAGTGGTTATCGACTTAACACTGCTGACCCCCTGCAAACAAATCTTATAGCAGTAATATTTAACGCAGATTATCCTTCGTTAAAAGGGAGTAAAAGCAGAAAACACTCGAGACAAAAATAATAGTACCAATAAAAAACTGTAGTAATATACACATAGCAGGAACACCTTGAATAGATAATTAGTCGCCGAAATAATTAAAAGTTCGCCGTCTTTTATGCAAACCGAAGGTTCATTACCGTGTTCACAAAAGCCATTATATTGACTATATATATGTATACGTATATGAAATGCCTCCGTAACTTTGCGACAAGTATCTCTTGACTTCACATTCGGGACACAACATCAGTTCGTAAACCTGCCTGATCAATGACTCGCCTTAATGAAGTTTGTCGTGGTCTTTCTGGCGCCCTGCTGGGACATGATCCGTTCCTTCCAAATACTTTCAAGTTTGCCGAAAGCGATCAACCTCCCGTGTCATTCGAAGCCAAATAACCGTTACGGCTGATACAGCATCGTTAAGTAACCTACCAATCCATCCATATAATTAGGATATCGGACCGGTGTCTAACTGCCCGTTCAGAAAATAATGAGTCATGTTAATTTTTATAAACTTCCTTTAGACGTACATGAGTCTCTCTCCGTTGTAGCTAAATTGTTATGGGTAGGGACAAGATATGTACCGGTAAATAATAAAATAATTACCAGTTCTGTTCAAGTCCCGATGAGGTCATTGGATTTTCTTCAGTTGACCTAATCCTTGCAGCCGCACTATGCCCTGGGGTTTACTCAGCCTCTAACAGAAATGAGTACCAGGAATTAACTAAATAATTTTCCGGGGGAGTAAAGGGCGGCCGGCGCGTAAGGCTGACAATCTTACCGCCATCTTTGAGCCGATTGTCTAGATAATGTGGGACCCTCAACGTCTCAGTCTCACAACCCTATGGGCCTTCACGGCCTGTTACAGGGATAGTTTTACTTTTTTTACTTTTACTTACGAAATGTTGTACAGCAACGTCCGGGATCTAGAGGGTGTATTCTGCAAGAAGTTTGACGCACAGACTTACCTGAAAACAAAAGAAAATATTGTAACGTGTTTTGCCACTGAAGACGCAGTTCAGATTGTTAATTGGTTTATTTAACAACCTACAAGTCGTAACCACAAATATTTATAACACTGTTACGGGTTTACACACTCTACAAACAGTGGAAAACTCACATCGCTCCATTGTTGCGTGAACGCCATGTTTACAGGCGTTGCTGGGCAACGCTGCTCGAGAGTTTAACGCTGCGTAACAACCATCGCGCTTCGGCTCGGCTCGGCTCGCTTCGTCTCTACTCGGCACGGCACGGAGAAACACCGCTTTCCTTACTGTTGGCAACCGACCGTTTATCAAGGGTCTGTCTTCGTGGTAATGCAGAAACCATCAGTCATGCATACAGGCTGCCGGATCCAACACATCGGTAATGTGATGGACATATGGGTCAAGTCCGGCTTTATCTGTTTACTGACACATAAGTAAACGGCCGATATAGCTAGAATTTCTGGAAATAACTCCCCATGGATACTCTCCTATAAACGCCTCAATCTATACCGGGGTGTCAGTACGTTTTACACGTTAATAACATTCACTGAATAACTTTCATTAGTAGCTATTCCCATTTCACTAAATTTGTCATATATGCCTTCAGAGAGGTGTGCACCGTCACCACCTAATGTCATTGTCAACACATGAAACATCTGCTGTACAATGTTCCATCTCGATACAAAATTTCACATATCTAGCCCCAGTCGTTCATTAGTTATCACCAAAACACCTAAAGCCAAATTTCAAGAGTCCAAATGGCCGCCATGTTGNCGATGGATAAAGTCCAAAAACCCAATATATCAGTGTTATACACCATCGTCAGAATCCTATAGTAACTACGCCATGTTGGTGTTCTGGTGATGATGAGTTGCCGTTATTGGCATGATGTTCATCCGAGATCCCAACATAATCCGTTAATGTTCGGAAAGTTAATTTGGTGAATATACTCACGGACATGATGTCACAAAAATAAATTCTTTGCCTACGCCCGAAACTTGAAGAAATAAATTACGTTTATGAGATTGTTATGCTTATAATCAGTAATAACAACATGGCGGACGCGCAAACTTATGAGGTTGCAGCGACACTAGAGCGACATATTCCAGGGTTCTGCAATTATATATGGCAGTTGATGTTCGAAAAATGGTTCCCGTTTGTTAATCTTCCATTTTAATCGTAAAATAATGACACGGCAGTCGTGCGAAATCTAAACTTAGCTCTCTGTAAGCAAGTCCACGACTAAAAACATGATGATGGTGAAGAACTCTGAGGTTATTTCCACAAAATTTAACACAGAATCAGTACTGAAGTAATAAGTTCTCTAGTAAAAATAAAGTAAAATAAAGTACGTATAATAAAAGCAACGCGGTAACTGATGGCTCGGAGCAGAAATTTATGCAGAATTAAAACAGGTTTCAAGAATTTTCTTCAGAATTCCCTGTTCCTTATAAAGTTAAGAAAGTAGGCTAAATGGAAAAGCCGCAGAGAAAGCAGCTTTCTTATTCTGCGGAAACTAGAATGAGAGTTAGGATACTGGACTTCCACAGCGGGTGCAACACGCAACGTCCCTCATTCTCTGTTGTGGCAATGCAGTTTCGTCTGCAGATGTTGTGACAGAGGAGAGAAGTTTGAAAACTGAAGCTTTCAAGTGTTGCCTATTCATTTCTAATATAACATTCAAAGGAAAGGTAATTTTCGTTTCTAATAGTACAACTAACATGAAGACAAACTAATCGAAGCTGCTCTTCCTACAAACAATAAATACAACGCACGCAGCCACAAAAGAAAGACATATCACAAGACACAGTATACACAAAAAATATAGGAAGAACGACTCCCATAGCGGAAGATTGATATAATACTCGAGTTTGAAGTACGACGCATAAGCTGATAAATCTTAACAAATTTTAATATATAAATTTTATTATAGTACACGACGAATATACATTTTAAATCATTTTACAAACGACACATGACGGTGAGCAGTGCAACACTTTCACGTAAATATCACACCTGAGGATGGCACAGTGATGCCGAAACATGTAGTGAAGTGACAAGTGAGACTGTGTGCACTAGAAGACGGTCGGTACATACACATCATGGAATAAATAGCTGATGGAGTAAAATACAGGTCTAGCTATGGCGTACAATTTTGATATAAAATATGTTTTGATGTGGTAAGTACAGGGTTGGCTAAAAATGTAAGTGAATTGAATTTACCTTCCCTTTGCAATATTAAAATTACTGACATTGTTTAAACGGTCGCTGTTACTGTAAACTACAATATGTTACGTGTCTCACTATACGACTATATTCCAAGCGACGAAACAAAATCCAGATTCCTTCATTTCAGTTACCGCTTCCTGGTTGATCCTATATTTAGCGATGTTCAAGGCATATAATTACGTCCGTATGCAGTGCGATATCTGTACTGTTATTAACTTGGCGACAATAAATTCATATCAAGGCCAGCAAGGGTTTACAGAGCATTTGGAAAATACACTCTTGTTCGCCTATGGTGGACGGTCTCAAGTGGAGTTTAGGTTAAACTCGTATTTCGGCCAAGTGAGCGGCACGGTACTGAGTCAGCGATCCTCTAATTGGCTTATAATCTCTTTGCGGACACGCCTCAAACGAACCTTGCTTTCGGGCTCTGAGTCGGACAACCGTCTCTCAAGAGCGCTTATGTTCAGTTGTGCCCACACAGGAACACACGCAGAACGTGTGTTGCTTCAGAAGTCGAGTACAACTGCTCTACGCACAACACGTTAATTGCCATATGCATGCAAATTTGTGTCCAATGTCACACTGAGTAGCCAGGTTTTGTCTATAGGGATGACTGTGAATTGGTGAGAAGTTGCATTCGCCTGTAGCAAGTGACATGGGAAACATCTGGCCCTCCTACAGACGTGACATGGGAAACATCTGGCCCTCCTACAGACGTGACATGGGAAACATCTGGCCCTCCTACAGACGTGACAAGGGAAACATCTGGCCCTCCTACAGACTTGACATGGGAAATATCTGGCCCTCCTACAGACGAAGTAACGAAGGCTAAAAGGAATTCCATAACGACAAACTTCATAATCAGCAATGGAGAGCGGTATCTTCCGGGATATAACGCCGTGTAATACGTTGAAAGTTAACGGACGTTTCGGAGGAACATATCGCCTCCAACTTCAGGATAGAAGAATAAGTCAAGCGAGAAACGAGCATAAAAGAAGGCAGCAAGCAGAGTAATCGGCCACCTTGCCACCTACTTCCATGCTGGTTTCTTGCGCGGCTGAAGACCCTGAAGATGGAGATGATATATTCCTCCGAAACGCCTGTTAAGTTTCAACAGATTGCACGGCGTTATGTCCCGGAGTGTTCTTCATAAGCACCTCTGTGACAACCTCAAATCCTTCATAATTAGCAATTTTCTCTAACAGTTAATAGGGTTAATAGGCTGAGAAGACCAAGAAAATGGCACACATGGGAGAAATAAAAAATTCACACAACAGTTGAACCAGGAAACCGCCAGGGAAGGAACCACACAAAAGACCTAGGCGTGGATTAAACAATAATAATAAGAAAAATATATGTCAAAAAATAAGGTCCCTTGGGGGCTTTTGTTAACCTTCGGCTACTATGAAGGCAGCAAAACTTCTCGACAGCATGAGCGATTATCAGCCTCTCTATGGATTTCAGTTTCATTTTAGCTGTGTCGCTTGAGAACCACACTTAACAGAAAACAGGCTCCCCCGGGCGGACTGGTTCCTGTTCCGAGTCTGGGCCTGAAGCTCTCGTGGATTCTCCCAGTCTATGAAACCACCCTCTGGAACGTTCTCCCGGTCATGCTGCTTCCCGCTCATCATTCACAGCCATTCCGAGCCGCAGCCCTAGAGACCCAGTAGTTAGAACAGCGACGTTAATGTACCTGAGAATGATCATTAATCACAATCAAGCAGCAAATTCAACAATGCTGTATCAAGCGCGCATGTTATTTTCCAAGCAGTGACAACTAAGCTTAACCATGAAGAGGTCAGGGCAGCCGCAGTGCCATTCAGTTGCCATAGCAACTGTGCCTGGATGAGCTGCGGCACAGATCAGAACCCGGTACCTCCCTTGCACAAGACAGAAATATTCCGCAGGCTGCTTTAGCGATAAAGTTCTAGGCTTGTATCTATTCGAATCTCGACCGGGCCATCGGCTATGCTGCCTGAGGTTTCTTCAATTCCAGAGTAGGTCACGACCGCTTCCTTCGAACCCTCTCCAGTTTCCAGCGCTATAGAGTCTAGAAACCGACCGCATCGTAAAGCAAACAAAGAAGCAATTCTAAGCCACTAACAGAAGAAAGCTGAACACAGTTCAATAATTTGGTTAAATCAAACGCCCTTGTTACTGGATAAAACTCGCAGGTAGATGATATGCTGAAAGGTGATTGTGTACTAATTAACCAGTTCCCTGGTAGTACAGCCCGCAGCTTCACCGCCGCAAGTACACCTTCACTCCACTGGATACTAAGTCAATTCAGCCCCATTCGCAACCTCGTAACCTTCACTGCAAAATCCTTCTGTCTCCATTTCGGTCCCTCAACTTGCCTCTTGCCAGCAATGTTGTTTCTACATCCCACATTCATGAAGAATATACTGTAAGTGCTAATGGGGTGGGACTAAGTCCCTTGTACTGCGGCCACTTCTGGCCTATTGTACCAGCCCCAGATGATAGGTGAGGGTGATTGTGGAACAATTGGTGGAAAGAAGGTTGGCAAGGGAAACCGAAGTACTCGGAGAAAACCTGCCCCAGAGCCACTTTGTCAACCACAAATACCACTTGACCAGACCCGGGATCGAACCTGGGCCGCCGCGGTTGGAAGCCAGCGACTAACCGCTCGAGCTATGGCGCGGTCCAAGAATATACTGTAACTAACCGAACAGTGAGCGGCCTCTGTAGTCTAGGGGTAACATTCCCACCTCATGACTGAAGGTACGCGGGTTCAAACCCGGCGGAGGTCGTGGAATTTTTAAGGNATAGCACGCACCAGTACCGGTAGTGTATGGCGACAGTAGAAATTAAAGGGGGACGCAAAATGGACCAATAACTGGTCTAAGTGCATGGGGAAACCCACCCCCTCTAATAATAATAATAATAATAATAATAATAATAATAATAACCGAACAGTGAGTCTTCAAGATTGCATCCTGCTTGTGTACCTCATTCACGGTTTTCGGAATAGTCATCATACAAACTATGTCAAAGTTGCATAGTTTTGTGGCAGCACCTGATAATTACAGCTTCGCGGTCGAAGCACGTGGTTTGAGATAGAAACAGAACTACGAAGTCTTAACATAATTTTTGTGGCGGTTAATCCCCAAACAATAAATACTCTACAGTGTTCGTTATGTGCATAGCGCATAAAATATTCTTGACTGAATTATGGCTAGCACCCCAAGAACACAATGTAAGCCTAATTTCCTTGTGAAAATAATGTTATTTTGTTATTACCTGTCACAAATATCTGAAGCCTAGCTTTGCCACATTATCGAAAGGATAGCTAATTTCACGTAACTATTCTGTCTTGTATTCTCTATACAAGCATCTAAGTTCTGCGTTATGTCATACCAAGGTATGAATTATATTTCAATATATGATGTCCCACGATAAGAGCTACAACGTCTAGAATATTTATAGCTATTTCTTATGGAATGATTAAACTTAAATAATTGCTTCTCTTATGAAAGACAAGACTGGTCATACAATTGTACTGCAGCATGTCTTGCCTGAATGCAGCGCGAGTCTCTTGGCATTACCGCCGACACAGGACACGTGTACTTACAAATATACAGATAAACTGTTCAGATGGAGGAACTTGCAAAAGCTTATTATGCATGGGGGAGTCATATCAAAAGGGCCGCGCGAATAATTATAAGTAGAATGAACGTGACAATCGTGACAATACAAAGAAAACCGTGACTAATATAAAACAGAGTTGTTTTGCCTTCATCGCATGCTTCTCTGCAAGTTGCTGAATGCGCGAACACATCACGTAGCGGTGTGTCTCCACACAGGGGCCTAACGGTCGGGATCCGGCAGGTTCCTGTGGGTCGACACGTCTTGAGTCCACTCGACGGCACTTTACCTTTCCGTTCTGCACGTTGTGATCACACGAGCTTGCAGACCGGAAACACTACCTAGAACACAACTGGTCGTCGTTCTGAACGGGAATCAATTGGCTAATAATCTGAAAAGAATTGAACTATGACATAGCTTCACTCATAAAGAAGTCATGAAGACCGATACTAAGGGAGTTCAGTCGGCCGCGCCATAGCTCAAGAGGTTAGTCGCTGGCGTCCCACCGCGGCGGCCCGAGTTCGATCCCGGGTCTCGTCAAGTGGGATTTGTGGTGGACTAAGTGGCGCTGGGGCGGGTTTTCTCCGACTACTTCGGTTTCTCCTGCCAATCTTCATTCCACTAAATTCTTCATCAACATATTCACCCGGGGCAGGCTACAATAGGCCAATCAATGGCCGCCGTGCCGAGTGGACCCAGCTGGACTCCACCCCTCACTAAGCGAAAAAAAAGGGATTTCAGTCCGTTATGCACACTGATACGTACTGCGCAGAACGAACATCATAAACAGACGATCTCAGAATGACATCACGCAGAGAACAGAGGTTGCGACAAGCGGCAGAATGTACTATGTACTGTCCCTGTGCTCAACGAATTATGCACTACACCATGAAGGCATAGAGGGGAGTCGATGTATAGATCCACGTTTTCTTGGCCTCGGCACTAGCTAGAGATGAGTGGTCAGCTTCACGCACCCGGCCGCTTTACTCCCGGGGAAAGAGCCCCCGATACCCATTGGATAGGTGGTTGGATGGACCCCAAAGCCCGTCTGGATGACTTGGAGAACAGAAAATTCTCGACTCTACAGGGACTCGAACTCAGACCCCTCAGTTGTGCAGCCCGTAGACAGTCGCTCTACTGACTACGCTACTTCGACTCCATTTATGTGCTGTATGCAAGTCGAAATATACTTTTACTGTAAACGCTTCTTAAGGAACACCTTTATGTAACATAACTGTCAGCAACAAGTGTCAATCTGATTTCTTTTCATTGTCACGCTTCTGACGAAAGCCGTAAGGACTCGAAAAGTATAAGGGTTATAGATCTAATCTGATGTTTTGCATTAAATTGCTTACACTGGATGGCTTGTTATTGTAATAATTACTAAAATGTGTAACGGTGATGTTGCTAGATACTGCAGTACTTGATACCACTCAGTTTATCTTCTCATCGCGTAACTAAATATCTGCAGACTGAAACACAAACGTTAAGTTCGGCTCTTGATTTGCTTGGGTGTGAAACAGGGTTCCTCAGCGTCAGGAGAAGACAGAGATGGGAGTAGATGCTGAAGGGTTCTGATGATGGTGTACAACACTCGGGATTGCTGGGCTCTTGACTTTGTCCAACCTCCGGTATTCTAAAGAACATTAAAGAACACAACGTTTCGGAAACGTCCAAAAACCCAATAATTCGGAACACATGAATGTATTCAAAAGCAATTTTCTGCAGATAATACTTGTTTCTAAGAGCAAGGAATTAGCAGATGGATGGGGACCATTATATGAAGTGGAGGTTGAGAATGTAAACGATTCGCTTTGTAGATGGATCACTGGGGCCGAATGAGACTGGCTGGACACGTAGCATGCACACCGTCAATGCTACGGGGCTAAAAAGCTGCAACTGGAATGCCTAACGAGAGAGACCACTTGGGTGACACTGCGTGCATGGTAGAACAATATTAAAACAGCTCCCAAAGAATCGAAGAATGAGGGTGGTGACTGGGCTCAACTGTTGGAGCCGGAAAATAATTCTCATCTGATCCTAGGACCACCTGTTCTTAAGGCCTGTAGACTAACCCATGGGTTAAGTAACAATTGTCTGTTGCGTTATAAGTTTAATATTATCCAAATTCAAAATTAAAAGCACAAGATTTATGGAGCTGGAAGTCTGTCCAGCAGGAAAGTAGACTGTAAGTTATGCCAAGAACGTATTGCGCATGTTTAACAAAATTAAAGTATGTGCAGGAAAAGGCGACGAAATATAAAAAAAAATCTTATATTCATGTGTTACAGTACAAACTCCGTGGTTTTAGTCTGCAAGCGAACTATACCGACCGAGCGACCGCCGCTTGTCGGCGAAGTTAGTGCCAACTTTAGCGGACAGAGGGTGTCGCATGGTAAGCGCAACGAATCCCCACGGCTGTTAATTTCGGGTTTCTAGACCGGAGCCGCTATTTCCTTGAAATGGCTCCTCAATTATCCTCACGAGGCTGAGTGGACCGCGTTCCAGACGCACCACTTATTAGAAAATCTGGTAGCGCCGGGAATAGAACCCGGACCTCTGACGACTAGACCGCAGAGGCGGTCTGTGTTACAGTGACGTGGGTTAAAACAGAGCCTGGGCTGGACGCATTCGTTTACATTCGGTTTACATGAACGTTCGACTGTGTAACACGAAGGAAGCTACGCAGATTCTTCAAACCGCCCCAAATTCTTCTTGATAGAAGATTAGATGTTCGGCCTTGAAGCAGTCTCCCACTGCTCCAACTCACTGCGTGTGCGTGTGTCCTGCATGTGGGGCGTGCCGTTCCGCACGGTAGCACGCAACAGCACGCCCAGCTGTGATGGGCGGGGGTCTCACATCCTGGTGCACTACCCGGCATCCAGCAACTGAAAACCTGGGTGGCTCAATGGCCCGTAGTGAGCAGACAAACTAAACTAACTCTCTAGATGCCGGCAGGTAAGAGGTCTGAGGTGAATATGTAAATTGTGGCCTCCTCGGTTGCCTACACCTCCGCCATAGAGGCAGCAGGTTCCTCCGAAACGACGGTGACAATCTACGAGATTACAGCAGTAGATCAGAATACCATCTTAGGAGCCGGGGTGGCTCAGTCGGTAGCGACTGGTTACGGGCTGGAGGGCCGAGGGGTCGGAGTTAGAGCCGAGGTAGGGTCAACAATTTTCTCTTCTCCAAATCGTCCAGACCGGTTCTGGGGTCCACCCAACCTCCTATCCAATGGGTACCGAGGTAAAGCGGCCGGGACGTGAAGCTGACCACTCACCTCCAGCTAGTGCCGGGGTCAAGAAAATGTGGATCTATACATCCACTCCCCCATACGTCTATATGGCGCAGTGCTCAAGTCGCTGAACACAGGGACAGCTTTACCTTCACATTCACATCTTGTCCTGAGATGAGAATGCAGAACATAACACTCAGCTCTTAATAGAAATTAGCTTGTATTACAAGGGCACGTTTTCTGTGTTCTTTGCGACAGGGTTTGCCCGCTTCGTTTCATGTTCATGCACTGCAGATACAAATCTACTGGCTCTGCAACTAACACTGCCTAATCATAAAATTACTTTCCTTGTCTCTGTTTTAAGTACACATCATAGGCTTATAGGCCTACAAAAATGCCTTATTGCTTTACAGTGGTCTCTCTCCTGTGCGAGAGTCTAGGGGGAAACAAAGAGTGGTGGGAGAAGATGGTGATTAGTTTATGCTTGGTTACTCAGTGAATGTTACATAGCGTCGACTGAAGAATTGAAAAGGATATGGAAGGAAGCCATCATTACATCATTTGAGGTACTATCCTGGCATTTTCCTGGAGGGACTGAGGAAGATCTGCAGGATAACCGGTCTCTTGGCCGATATTTGAACGCAGGACATCCAGAGCACGAAGCAGGAATGCCATATAGTTGACCGTGACGTATAGACAGCGTCGGTGACGTCAGCGGAAAGACAGGCAGTGGCAACGCAGGCGTACGATCTTCCGGGTCACGGTAACCGGCAGAATGAGACAAATCCTTTAAAGCGGTGTTTACAGCATGCAGGCGTGGCACTTGCTTAGTGGTCGCGAAACTCTGTGGACTTGTGGATGTCACATGGTTCTCAGAATTGCATTGCCTTAAGTAACATTAACCGGGCAGTTGTTGTGTTTACTGTCCACACACGAACTGAATATCCAGATATTACGAGTATTTAGATGAATTCGAGACTTCAAAGCATTAATGAGGTACGTCATTTTTATTGCGTTTCTACAACCACTCTTGAGCAGCTCCTCGCAATTTGGCCTTGTACATGCCACCTGAGGCTGCGCGGTTTAAGGCAAGAACCGTCTTCGCCCGCTCGAACAGAGAGATCGTGGGTTCAAATCCCACTTGAGGCATGGATGTCTGTGTGCGTCTATTCTGTGTTTGTGTTGTTCTGTGTGCAGGCAGCGGCCACGCGACGGGCTGATCCCCCGTCCAAGGGGTCCTACAGACTGACGCTGATCATTCTGAGCCCTTATTTATTTGGATGATTATAGATGACCATGAATTTTATTTCTAATTAATTCTCGGTAATTTAAATTTCAAAAGTCTTATGTTTCGGTATTACTGGAAATGTATCGTGATCTATAATATCGTATTTCATCGTCTGGGACGTGCAATACGGTGTTTATGTCGAAAATTTCTAGATTCTGGCAGAAACAAGAAGTCCGGAGTTATGACATTTACGATCAGTCATAAATTTAGCTCGGGTACAGGGAACCGGACGCGCCTAAAAGGACAGGTCAGAGCTTGTTACAATTGCCTGTGAATGAGGGCCAGTATGATTGGGTTGCCTCGTTCAAGCTTCCTACGGAAGATGGGATGAAAATGTATATGTCAACACCATCTTTCGAATTCCCGGCGTGGGGGTGCAAGCCATTCCACAAAGGGAGAGACTTTCACAATATTCCGAACTGAACGGACGTGACCCTTGCACGCTCCGGGACATAGCTTGCCGATAGTGTAACGCTGTAACTTAAAGCTAAGAATACATTAATTTAACAGTGTGGTGAATTAGCAGGTGAATAAACGTCAATTGGCTCAACTCTCAGAAAAACGCTTTCTTCGGCATCGCTACCCTGAGACTCATGCAAACCGACCCAGCTACTTTCCCGTACCTATACCGATCTTCCTTAGTTTGATCTGTGAGGACAACTTCCAGTAGCCATCATACACTGTCCTAAGGTAGAAACAGGTGTAGCAGGGATAGCACCATTCCGACTGCGCCGATACAAGCAAAGGCGGGTTGGAAAAGAGCGGTGTTAAGACTGTGTACAGATTAAGAAACTTAAATAGCGGCCAAGGTAGAAAAGGTCTGTAGACAGATAGATAGGCGTACGACATGCTCTAGACCCACGCATGTCATCACACTAATCAACCCACACCCCTAGAGACTTCAGTCTGTGACGTCAGACTCAACTGTCTAGCCGAAATTCAACGCCCTGCAAAAATAACGGACAGTAGAAATATTTAACCGCGTATCAATCCATCGTCACCTCAACTTTCCGTGACTTTCCGATATTACGTGGTTTTCATTTAACCATCTCCGTCATCTCCACGTAAAACACGCTGCGTTCTTCATGCGTCAGGTCACGCGTACATACTTATGTACGTAAATTAGTACATTATATATGCCCGAGGCGCTGAAAGTGCTAAATGTTAAAATTTATATATAGTGAAGGGCAAAAACAGTTAAATATCTGCACCACACGCAGCAGCAGGTTACAATATCTGCACCACACGCAGCAGCAGGTTACAATATCTGCACCACACGCAGCAGCAGGTTACAATATCTGCACCACACGCAGCAGCAGGTTACAATATCTGCACCACACGCAGCAGCAGGTTACAATATCTGCACCACACGCAGCAGCAGGTTACAATATCTGCACCACACGCAGCAGCAGGTTACAATATCTGCACCACACGCAGCAGCAGGTTACAATATCTGCACCACACGCAGCAGCAGGTTACAATATCTGCACCACACGCAGCAGCAGGTTACAATATCTGCACCACACGCAGCAGCAGGTTACAATATCTGCACCACACGCAGCAGCAGGTTACAATATCTGCACCACACGCAGCAGCAGGTTACAATATCTGCACCACACGCAGCAGCAGGTTACAATATCTGCACCACACGCAGCAGCAGGTTACAATATCTGCACCACACGCAGCAGCAGGTTACAATATCTGCACCACACGCAGCAGCAGGTTACAATATCTGCACCACACGCAGCAGCAGGTTACAATATCTGCACCACACGCAGCAGCAGGTTACAATATCTGCACCACACGCAGCAGCAGGTTACAATATCTGCACCACACGCAGCAGCAGGTTACAATATCTGCACCACACGCAGCAGCAGGTTACAATATCTGCACCACACGCAGCAGCAGGTTACAATATCTGCACCACACGCAGCAGCAGGTTACAATATCTGCACCACACGCAGCAGCAGGTTACAATATCTGCACCACACGCAGCAGCAGGTTACAATATCTGCACCACACGCAGCAGCAGGTTACAATATCTGCACCACACGCAGCAGCAGGTTACAATATCTGCACCACACGCAGCAGCAGGTTACAATATCTGCACCACACGCAGCAGCAGGTTACAATATCTGCACCACACGCAGCAGCAGGTTACAATATCTGCACCACACGCAGCAGCAGTGTACAATATCTGCACCACACGCAGCAGCAGGTTACAATATCTGCACCACATGCAGCAGCAGGTTACAATATAGAACTAAGACAACAGAAAGCCTGTACAGGATCTGAGGTTCTAGGAGCGGTCGTTAAAGAGGTTCATATCTTCTGGAATATAGTGAAGTGTAGTCCGTTGAAAGACAACATACGTTTCGGAGGAAAGTGTAGCATTCATCTTCAGGGTAGAAGAATAAGCCAAGGAAGCAACTAGCGTGAAAACAGGTAGAAAGCAGAAACTCCAAAACATCGGCTGACTTTAAACGGGCTACATGGCGTTAATCCCACAAGGCAAAAATTTCAGGAAAGACTAGACTGTTAAACGTTTTCAGTGACAGCAATGTTCCTATTTACGTAGATTCCACAATATACCTGGATACGCTCTGTTTTACAAGCATAGTAACTGCTTATGAATCACAGCTACTGTAAAGTATTCTGAGAGCTTCTCTTGAAATCCGAAAGACCTTTTAGGACGCGAGCTACAAATCTCAAGATCGCGAAACTCTGTGTCACATCTGTTTAACCGGGAGTTGCTTGAATTACTGCCATGGTTCTGCTTCTCTGTTTGTGGTGGCACGGTTAGCGAGTGCCACTGTGATGAGATGACCTGCATGAATAACCGTGACAAATGCGCGCACATGATCAGTATCCTTGTTCACATTTAGCTTCAACTAATCGCTATTTAGACCCGAGGAATTCATTTATTCGTGAATATTTGTTCGGTTAGAGTCGAATGGTGGATTATTTGTAACAGCAGAACTGGGAAGGATGCGAAAGGCACAGTAAACGGTAAAGTTGTCCCTGAGCTTAACTAATTAAGCACTACACTATGAAGGCGTATGGGGGAGTGGATATTTACTTGACCTCGGCACTAGCTGGAGGAGATTGATCAGCTTCACGCCCCTGCCGCTTTACTCTCGGGAAAAGAGTCCCGCTATCCACTGGATAGGAGGATGGCTCTGCCCCAGAGCCGGTATGGACGATGTGGACAAGAGAAAAATTTTGACCCTACCGGGACTCGAAATCCGACCCCTCGGTCGTCCAGCCCGTAGGCAGTTGCTATACCGACTGCACTACTCCGGTTCACGGAAGGAAAACTGTGTAGGATATTTTAAGATGCTATGTAGGGGCTGAGGAAAACCACAACAACCTCAGTCAGGGTCGAGACTATAATCCGGTTTCGGGAACTGCCATTATGATCTTCGTTCATATCAACAGAAGAAAGTGAAATTACGTTGGTTGAAAATACCGCAATTAATTAAATATTTAACGCCAGAAATCGAGCGAAGCCTCCTGGTGTTCACACGCACGTGATATCAGAGAAGTATCAGCATAATAGTCCGCCCGAGACCAGCGCTTCTCATTCTTCTGCATATTGCGCCCCGCCAAGCACTTCGCCCACCAGAAAACAGACGAAAGCCGTAGTCCTAACACAACAGAAATATTTTTAAGATTAGATAAATTATAGTATTATCATAGTCATTAAAAACTTAAAGTAAAAGTTTCTAATGATATGTTTCATTATACAGTAAACTCTCATCTTAAGGGATCGGGCTATAACATATTATGAATTTTACGTACAAAATCTGGCTGCGTACGATTCTGAATTTTTAAGATGGTGAGAGACTGAGAAGGTTTTGTAGTTAGAAAGCAATTTAAATAAAGGGAACCACAATGCAAACACCTTTATACAAGCACACTGTGTGTTTCTATGTTTATTGCGTGTGTTGGTGCACTTCCGTGAACAACCCTACACTCGATTATAACAGACATGGGCGATAACGAAGAGGGTTTACTGTGTAATTATGAAAAATAATAGGTTGTAGGCCGATCATAGTGGTCGAGCAGTCCAAGACATGAACTATCTTCGCTCGCTCGAACACTGGGATCGTGGGTTCGAATCCCACTCGAGGCATGAATGTCTGTGTGCGATTATTCTGTGTGTAGGTAGTGGCCTTGCGACGGGCTGATCCCTCCGTCCAAAGACTCCTACCGACTGTGTATAGGATTAAGAAACTGAAAAAATCAGCCAAGAACCAAAGGGCTATAGAGCCATAGAGTAGTTTGTAGTTGTTAGTGGTTACCTCGACTAACCGCATGAGTACGATATTCTTACGTTCGTGACTATGAAGGTTAAAGTGTAGAAAAGATATAACTGCTCTGTCGTAAAGCTGGAAGCAGGACTGTCCTCCGATACGTCGGCAAATACATACCAGACTAAATGGTGCCAAATTCCAGAACGCTGTAGCTTCATTTTGGTTAAACATACTCAAGCATTTTCAAGTTATTGCTGCAGGGAAATATTTTATAGCAAGAGAGAAAGCTTCCGGGAGTGCAGGAAAGTTTTTGTACAATTAAATTTTGTGCGAGTGAATTATTTCCCGTGTTGAGGGGGTTTGAATACCTCCACGGTGACTTTGCGAGTCATAGAAGGTGACGAAAGGGGAACCCGGTGCCTGGGGTGCAACTGGGCCACCCTGTCAATGGAGGACATAAATACAAAGACTTAGTTCTCGAGACTGGGGTTCGAAGCAAGGCTGACGACCTTGTTCTGTAAAAAAAAAAATACTGTTGCGAAATCCAAGAAGTGAAAACCGGACGGTCTAATTCAAGAAAATGTAGCGAAATGTATCGGACTGTTTTGCCCATGGAGATGATGACGACATTATTATTTCCGAGACCTCATGCAGCACTTAGCGAACTGTCGAGTCCCACAAATGGAAGGCAAGCCATGAGTTGAGAAACACTGCCGTGGAAAACACGTTGGGGTTCTTAGTTTCAGATACTGCAGAACCAAGGGGCTGGCGTCAAAAACAGCATCTGCAGAAACTGATCACTCACTTCATTCGTCAGACGGTACCCCCTCCCTCCTCGTATTGTTATGCGGCCCACGAAGATCACGGATCGACGCAGGGCGTTAGTTTCCACAATGACAAACATTTTACACCCCAATAAGAACACTGTTAGGGTGCTACCTCTGTTGCACATCCCTGAACTAATCGAATCGACATTGTTGTGAGCAGATGTTGAAGATGTGTGGAAGAGAGAGGGGGTCTGACTGAAGTCGATCAAGAGAGTGACTAACTGAGAAAATGGGTCACAACCAACAGAGGCCAGCAACCGGCACAACGTTTCGTAACGATTTAAAAGTTTTGTCACCGCTCCACTGCGGTGTGTATTTTGATGCGCGCTTGCGTGGTGCCACTTCTGCTGATAAATAAATCCTTCTCTAAAATCATGAGTAATAAAATAGGTTGAGCCCCTATCCTTGAAGTTCTCATGACTCATTCTTTGGTTATGGCAAAATAAAGACCTGTCTCAATGAACAGAGGCTACCTTCTGTAGACGCACATATTGCCAACAGGATTTCCGTGTGCAATGTGCAGACACTAATCTGTCTCCGCTGGGGGCGGGAGACTGTGCTCCAGATAAATGAAGCCATTCAACCCACGGACAGAGTATCGTGGCTCCTTTCATCTTGTCATCTAACATTTGGAAGTTTATTAATTGTTTCGATCGGACGTTGCGACCGAGTGTACAATATACACGTACATACTTCTTATTCGGGAGGTTTCGGTTTCAAATCTCGGTACAGAGACCAGCCATTCTGAAATTGTTCGTGGTATTCCTCAGCACCTCCAGGCAAACGTCGCAACAGTAGGCACAGCTTACCTCAAATTAGGTTGACAATATTAAAATTCATTTTTGTGGAACTAATTTCTGAGGATGTGAAATGGACTAAAATGACTAAGGATCAAGTCCAATTTTGAATTTAATATTATTGTTGTCATTATTATTATTATTATTATTATTATTGTTATCACCACAGTTATGTCATAAGAGAGTCATAGACGAGCAGGGAATGTAGCATGCATGAAGGAGATAATAAATAAAAACAACATTTTGGTCTACAACTTGAAATGAATATTCGTAGATCATTTGTGACGACAAAGCATAAAGGGAAGCTTCGTAGAAATATATGAGGGTCCGGGCGGAAGTAAAGGAAATTAGAACAGGGTCCGATGGTAAAGACCTGGAACATATACTCACGAAAGGGTTGTTCCATAGACTTCGTCAGTCACATAACTTGACGTTAAAAATTTTCGTTTAAAAGTTCTTACGTACTTAAAAATACTTATACCCTTATATACAGTACAGATTTTAATTGAAGGAACAAAGCCATCATAAATCCCGACCTACAATTTTACTGTAGTCTTCATTATGAATTTAATATCTTACCGGCAGGTTTTTAATTTTTCTAATTTCAAGATTAGTGCAATGCTTTTTATTAATCTTGGAATCTTTGAATATTACCCTAACCACCAGTCTACCTAGTGACTATTGTCAGTACGGCAGCCAGTCGCCTGAAGACGGGAGTAGAGTCAATCCATGTGACGCTGAGCAGGTCCATAAAATACGAAATATATCTAAGAAAATTGACAATGCCCATCATAATATTGGTATAATGAATTACGAACTGTCAGAGAACTTAGAAAATATTATTCATGTATAGTCTTAACGTACAGTTAAATCATCATACAGGACTAATCACTTTATACGTGACGTTAAAACGGCTTGGTTACCTTCCCGTCTGTCCTCTTATAATGAAATCGCCTTCCCCAAGAATCCATTTAATGAATTATATCGTAGGTTATTAACTCGAAGGATAGAGTTCTTCTTAAGACGCTAACAGTCACTCAGTTGTTCCAGAAATCCCCTACGTTGTAAAGAACCCGAAGGTCCATTACCCTCTTCAGAAAGACTCACAATTGGACCCTGTCCTAAGAAAAATCCAATCCATACCCCTGTACCGTAATCCTTCAAGATACATTCTATATTCTACCCCGACCTACGATTAAGTCTCCGAAAGGATTCTTTACGCTGTCTCATCTCCCTCACTTTTACTGCGTGTTCTAGTAGTCTCATTCACGTTTGTGTGTGTAAAGAGGCTACACCACGACGTTCCAGATTAGGACTATAAATTCATTTCCGCGCCCCCCCCTTCGCCGCATTTCTCAAATCCAAATATCCCCCTTATGCCCTATTCTTACACACCCCAATCTGCGTTTCTCCCCACAGCTAGAGATCAAAATTCGCGTACTATAAACCGAAAGCAAAATTAAATTTTGCATATATTAAATATCAGGTTCTTAGATACAACATGGAAGATGAACAATTCTGAGCTGAATGGTAGTCAGCATTCTCCGAACTCAATTTTCTCTTCACTTTTAGTGAAATTAGTTTTGATTTTTTGCTGTAGTCCCCAAATATTTTCATTTTCGAAATGGTATATGACAGGTGGGAGTGACGTATTGTAGCTGTATAGAAGTGGCTTCTTTGAGATGACGGTAACTGTTACAATATCATTGTCCCTTCGAGGTTATGTTTTACGCGTAGAGGCCTGCAGAAATAGTCACGCGATCGCCCTCTAGTTCTGTGTCGGTCTGCATCCTGTTTACATTATCCTCTGCTTCTTCTTTTACTCTGTTTATTATTTGCGACATCAATTACTCATTCTAAGGATATATGCTGTACACTCATTGGTGCATTTTGATAAGTTTCAGATCAGCCTTCTGAGTCTACGTGATCAATATCTTGTACAGCGACTGAAGAATTTTTCTAGAAATCCCTCAAAATATCCTTCGATGAGTCCCGTGTGAGAGTGGGTCAGGATACCACCTCCACCATGACCCTGAGAGTCGGAGGAGGGGACGAAAAGGGAACCCGGTGCCTGTGGGATATATATAGATCACCCTGTCACTGGGGACATAAATATAGAGACCTGGTCCTCCAGGTCTGGGGCTGGGCGCAAGCCTGACGATCTTGCTCTATTTAAAAAGATTACTGTTGCGAAATCCAAAGAAGTGGAACCTGATGGCACAATTCCCAGGAATGGACAAACATGGCGGACTCTTCTAAGGAAGCCTGTGGCTAAAAGGGGGCTGTTTTGAGAATGATGGTGATGATGCTGATGATGCTGATGATGCTTCGACGAATAATTTATTTATTTATTTTCGTTAAGAAAACATTCAAAATACGGTCATAATTCTGATTACACATAAAATAAATGTAAATATTTAACTATCCATGCTTCGCGTCCAGGGTTCATATCTTTACAAATTAGCAACGAAATAATACTGTGAATGTTCATGTTTTATGTTATACAGCGGCAAGTTCAACCTGTTCTACAATCTTATTCTACTGAAAACGAATATGATGTAGCTTACTTGAATAAATAATTAATCACACGATAAATAAACGTAAGCCATAAGGAGCCAGATATTACAACAAGAAAGCGAGAAAGTTCCTATATCTGACGGATGTTTCTGTGCAAAAGAACGATGTACAACAGAAGAACAAAGAAAATGCAACAAAATGTAGGCCTACAACCCTAACGTAAGACATAAAGTAAATGTGTAATCATAATCATGCATACAAATTCCCAGAATCTCTATCGTCCATTCCGTTAGAATGAGGATACTCGTGTCGCATCTGAGACTATGAAGGATATGAATATGAACAGTGCTATATTTTTGGATGTGATACCGTGTAGTCTGGTGAAAATATACTGACTTTTCGGAGGAGCGTACTTCTTCCAACTTCAGGATCGACGAATAAGCAGATCAGGCAACAAGCTAGCAACGGGCAGAAAGCAGTGCTCGGCCGTGAAGATGGGGGTAGCACTTTCCCACGGAACGTCAGTAAACTACCAGATTACACGGCATTACATCCCAGAAGATGGTACTCTTCAGAGTACTTATAGTTTACACATAGACGAACCAATGCATCCAATAAACGGTTATATACAAATCTATACATATACTGGGAGGACTACATCAGGTGTCGATCACTCAACTCCATTTGTAACGCAGAAACCAGCAGTAGTAGTAGTAGTAGTAGTAGTGATGATGATAATACTAATATATTACCGTGCATAATGTAGCCGGGATAGCTCTTAGTTGGTATAGCGACGGACTACAGGCCAGACGGCCCGGGTTCAATTGCCGGCAGGGGCAGGGGATTTTTTCCACTCCATATTGCCCATACCGGATCTGGGGCCCACCCAGCCTCCTATAAAATAGGTATCGGATGCTCATTCACCGGGGATAAAGCGGCAGGGGCATGAAGCTGACCTCTAGCGCCGAGGGCAAGAATGGTGCAGCTATATCTCCACTCCCCCATAAGTCTTCATAGTGTAGTGCTTAATTAATTAAACGCATGGGTACCTTTGCCTTATTAGCTGCACAGGCCGCGCCATAGCTCAAGCGGTTAGTCGCTGACTTCCCATAGCGGCAGCCCGGGTTCGATCCTGGGTCTGGTCAAGTGGGATTTGTGGTGGACAAAGTGGCGCTGGGACAGGTTTTCTCCGAGTACTTCGGTTTCCCCTGCCAATCTTCATTCCACCAATTGCTCCACAATCACCCTCACCTATGATCTGGGGCTGGTACAAGAGGCCAGAAGTGGCCGCAGTGCAAGGGACTTGGTCCCATCCCCCTAGCAATAAAAAAAATATTAGCTGTATCATTTCGGGGTCCTACCTTACGTGGCGCTAGTTTCGTTGACACCTCACAATTCGCGCGTCTACTATTGCCATTAAAAAAATTAGAGGCCATGACGTTTATGTGGTTCATCTAGAGCAGGCAACACAAACACAACAGACAGCACGGTGTTCACGTAAGTATGTAGGCTGAAAGAAACCACTCTGCTGTGGTCATGGGTGATGATGCAAACACAAATGGAATACATATTAATACAACATGGAATGTGTTGGTTGAAACATTCACAAAACAGGCGGCTCTGGAGGGTGAAGACTGTTAGCATATAAGAAAGAAACTTTTCACGAAGATGAACAAGCAACATATCCTTTATATATTGTAAACATATCCTTCATAGCGGCATTCGTGGGGAGACCAGTGGTAAGGTTCTTTGCAGAAGGGGATCTTGTTGTATGCATGCAATAACCGTCTTGCTCATGCATAAGGTGCTCACTGTCGAGCAGAGACACACTGCCTTTTCTGATTCATAATAACCCATTATTAGAGAAGGATAGTGTGTAGGGTTGTGGAATAGATCTAGAAATTCAATTACGTCAGTTGCTTTAGGAGCAGCGAAATGTTCAAATCGCTGCATGAAATTACGCTGCAATAACATCACGACACCCAACATGTATTCACATTAAACAATTTAATCAGAAGTTTCCATCTAAGGCTGCTTGTCATTGTAACGTACCAAATGCGTCATGGAACAATGCAGCGGTTGGGCGGAGGTGAGCCCTTGTGGTTTAACACGCTCAGAGTAACACTAGAGCCCACATTTCTGGGCAGTTTCGGAGTTCGTACCATTTCTATACAGAACCCCAGAGCATTTTGTCTCTGTAACACAGGTAAGGTCGTTCCCTCGCTGTCCCAATAAACTTCTCAGTAGGCCTATTGCGCAAAAACAACGTTCCTTAGAGCAGCGCCCAAGCCTAGCGGTCTACCCTACCCCAAGTAAGGTCACTGGGACCCACAGGTTCTTCCGCTGATATACCCTTCTTTCGGTTGCTAATTTTACAGAAGGTTTATCCAAGCAAACTCTCAAATAACTTCTCATTTCCTCTTGTAAGCTACATGTTCGTCCCATCTAAACATTCTATTACTTACGTATTCTAGCCATAAATGAATAACAGAGTCCTCTCTTTACGTATCAAGGACACTTGAGAACAAAGTGCTTGAGAGAATCTCAGGACTTAAGCGAGAGGAAGTAACAGCATGCTGGAGAAACCAGCAAGAGAATTTTCACCGTCCGCCAAATACGATGAGTGTTCAAATCATGGAAGATAAGATGCAGGGGGCATGTGGTAGGAATAAGGCAAATGTAAAATTCTGATCGGGAAAACATAAGGGAGACGGACGTACAGCACTGGACTTGCTCTATACAGTAACTACGTAATTAGTTATGCTATTTATACTTCACTTCATCCTTCTGGAAATCACATGTTATTCGTATTAACGATGTATTTTGATGTAACACGGTTCTACAATTTCAAAATCCAATCCTGTTTTAGTGGTTCTTCCATATTAATCATTGCCGCTGTATATTTACTGTTTCATGTCCAGATTAGCTCCTGGCGGGAGAAATTTATTTATTTAAATATTGTGACCCTCTCGACTGTATATCCCCCCCTATCACGGTGCTGCAGATTGCGGGTACCCAGAGCCTCGAAGGCTATGCCGGCGCTGACGTAGCTACTGGTCGTTTGCAAGACAGGTCGAGAGGTAAGTGGCATACGAAACGAAATACCCTAGTTCTCCGGGGTGGTCGGTCGATGCGCGGACAGGCCGGTGAAGTCCCGCTTAAAACGTTCGAATATTCCTACACTTCACAGACCTAACTTGTTTGAAGTCGGAATATGCTTCATTGCCAGTAGCACGAACTGAACAAGAAGGAAAATGAAAGTAAAGTACCGTCAGACGTAAGGAAATGATGAATCTGAAATCCAGTTTTATCGTTTAGACTTATTAATATTATACGATTAACTAAACTTTGGGTTCCATAATAGGCAGAGAATTTCTTCAGCAGCTGAGCGACTATCGTCTTCTCAAGGATGACTTTGCTCCGTGCAGTTAGTTAAAACATCCCTCTCTGCTGATTCTTAAAGTCGCTCACCAACATCATCAGAGAATGTGAGACATAGTTTGGTAAATATTAAACCAAAATGAATTACACTGAAACACATCCACTTACGCGGCGGGGGATCTAAATTTGTGGTTCCCACCAATCGAAGATCACGCACCTCCCGATAGTCGAATCAGATCATGTGTATCTACAAATCACTCAAGTGGAGTCACTGTCACATGTTCATTCAGAACAAAGTTTCCGAAACTTCCGTGAAATACGTGCACTCCGGAGATTCTGAGAATGATTCATTTATCAGGAGACAATCACAATGCACAGTGTTCACCGTCCGGGGCATATTTGTATTTCAGAGAGTAGCCTCAACCACAACAAACTGCATATCTCCATAAAGCAGATACAGTTGTTTGATTGGTCATGAAATTCTCAGCCTTTTATGGAACAGGAAGGTTTATTTCACAGTTTACAAGAATTCATCATTGAGGGAGATGAATCCAACTCATACACATACATCACATATTTTAAGATTCATTTTATACTGTCCTCTAAAATGAACCTAGATACACCAAATGGTCTATTTCAATTATATTTTATTAAGAAAATTTTGCATGAATTTCGCGTTTCCCCTGAGTGATGCCTTTCTCTGCCCAAAGCATTCCCTATGATCAGATCTCCTTTATAACATTAAAATACTGAGTGCAAATTTGGAAGCCGATCATTATGGAATTTCCTCCATATTCTGTTACTTCGTCCCTCTTAAGTGCAAATGCACTCCTCAACAGCTTGTTTTCAAACACCTTCATTAGAATATGGATGCATATATATAAAAGAAGTTTTATATAAAAAGTGGGGACTAAGGTATATTTTAAGCTTAATTAAATGTGCAATTTCATATTAAATGTTGATCCAGTAACTTATTTCCCTTTCAGTACAATTCTTATATTAAAATAAACTGTCAGTTCAGCGACAAAGACATGCATGTCGATAGGAGTACGTCCGGTTCTCGAAACGACGTGTCGTAAATGGGAGGGAAAATTTTCTCAGTCCTTAAACCAGTAGAAAATACAAAGGCAGTGACACAAGCTTATGTGGTTCTACGTGGTCAGACACAGCAAAAACGAGACTGTGCCTGTATCTCTATTTATTTAACAAACTGACAAGATCAACTAGGATCTCCTTCAAAATAGTGTTCCCTTTTGAGTTGACACACAGCTGCATACTTTGCTGCCAACTTTCAGAGCAATTCTGCAGATCACTTTCTGAAAAGCTGTTGAGGAGGTCCGTCGTTTTTGCTTTCATCACGTATAAAGAACATCAAATTAATTTCGAAACTTACGTTACACTGAGTAACAGGAAACAAGCTATGAATTTAAATTGATGCCTTAAGATTTGCTTACGTAACTCACCGCATCTCACACTAAAAGAAGTACACGCAGTGATTCCTTTTGATTTAGTTGCAAAATATTCTCATGTGAAGAGCATACTTCATAATTTTGGAATTAAATAAATTAAACTGAATTGTACATTAATATATAACACAAATGTGCTTGGTCGTTTACCTGACATACTCTATGACTACAGTTGGGACCTCACACTTAGTAAAAATTACAATTTGTAAGGTTTAACCTGCATAAGAGATCAAACTGGACATATCTAAGAGACTTCTGAAACATTACTACTACATCCACTCCCTCACACGCCTGCATGGCATAGTGCTTAATTAGTTAAGCACAGGGACAACTTTACCTTTACGTTTTATTACTACAAACTTGGCGTTCTATGGGAAACAAAATGCATTAAGTTTGCAATTTCTGTCGTCCGTCTTCTCTGTAAGCCAACAGATTGGTAAAACTTCTGACGAACTCTGGCAGGAATCAGAAGTTGACTCATTGCGAAAACGTGAGTATAGCTGCAACATCTGCAGTGCTGGCCCTCACGGCGCCACATGGTTCTACATTTCACGATTTCGTATGCGCCGGTCACACAAACCCGGGGCTAATTAATCCATTCGAATGCTTACCTAGTGAAGTGTTGCGCTGTGTCAGAAGGTTCTTCACTTAATTATTTAAACGCTGGCAGGCCAAGGAATGGCGGACGACACTACACGCAAGGAATCGGTAATCCACAGGAACACACCACTGACACCACCCACTGGGGCTCTCTTCACCACAAGGTCGTGGGGGGTGGGGGTGGGGGAGGTTTTGAATAGACACACTCGAGTTTTTTAGTCTTGCTCCATCAGCTGGCGCAAAACCACTGCCGGTGTCTAACGCATTGCCTCGTGTTCTCGAATCGGCCGACAAGAAGCTGAAAAGGGGAGGGGCGGGGACTAGATACTCTGGGGGGAGGGGGTTATCGTGCCACCCCCTCCTCTACACAAGGAAGTGATCACCGACAGAATTCCATCCGTGTTAATACGCTCACTTGTAGTTGCCTTATTCGGAAGGTCGCGGGATCCGAACCATTGCATAATGCAGAGCTTCATATCCACATAACTCCTCACATATTGCTGGAGCTATCAAGTCAGCGAGAACGTGAACAGCGGGACATATAACCCGAGTGCGGAAAATTAGAAATGCGTGCAGAATTTAGTTTGGAAATGTCCAACACTTCGCCGCAGATGGGACGACAGTACGACTGACTTCTTGTGGTTTATTTTTCGATGACGTCAGTATTTCGGACTGTCTGGCGCCGGATGGCCGGTCACAGTGGCCGCGCGGTGTACGGCATGAACTGTCATCTTCCGCTCAAAAACTGGGGTCGTGGGTTCGAATCCCACTCGAGGTATGGATGTCTGTGTGCGTTTATTCTGTGTTCGCGTTGTCCTGTTTATTCGCAGCGGCCTTGCGACGGGCTGATCCCCGTCGAAGGAGTCTTACCGGCTATGTGTATAGGATTAAGAAACTCAAAAGCAGCCAAGGCCCCACAAAGGGCTGTAGAGCCATAGACTGATGTAGAATGACCGGTGAATAATGAATTCGAAATAATCTGGAAGGAAGCGATCCTGGTCTAATCGAGGCAATATCCTGGAACTTACTTGGAGGAACTGAGGAATACCGAGAAAATCGGCAGTGAGTCAGGAGGCCGATTCTCGAACCTTCCGAATACACGCGCACAGCGTTACGACCACACTGACCTGTTCAGTTGATAGGACTAGTAGAATGGGTTTCGAAATAAGGTTTGAAGGTAAGGATCGGACTCAACTGGTTCACGACAGAGCCCAATGGAGGACGTCTGTGAGCAAGGTAATTAAAGTTAATTAAAAACAGGGAATTTACTTGCCGACAGGGCGAATATCAATGTTGGAGGTACACTACATTCTTAAACACAGATATAATCAAATGTAACAGTTCTACGCATCAAATTTTACTCGTATATGTGAACGACAGTTAAATTTCATATGGTGTTTGCGCTAAATGTGACAAACATCCTGGCGTTGATATGGCAGTGTTGAAACAAAGCTCACTCTTTAACAACGTTAACTTATATATATATATAAGTGTTGGGTAAATGAAAAATGAATGTTATGTTACGAAAGCTATAAACTTGTCTTAAACGACCAAGGATGAAAACGATTGCCGAACTACGACGGTGTTCCCTCGCAGTTTTGTTAGAATATGACTGGATATGTTATATAACGGTCTTTCCTCAATAACTCAGTTGTGGTCACGAGATGAAGGGCACTCTATATCTGAACTACATCCTGGGTCTTGTTTGAGGTCAATGAAGCACCTACTACTCACACTTACTCACTCCTGTTAACACTGCTGAGGTCTGATCACTGTCTTCCTATATTCTTCAGCAACAGACGGTAGGACTAATGGACAGGAGCTATTCACGAGCGCCAGCAAACAAGACATGCTTACAGAATTTAGGGTGTTTAGAGTGGAAGTGAATAGGTGAAGGCCAGTAGTCAGTAAGATAGAGACGGGTTTCCTTCTCAGAGCTTAACGAACCTTGATTCGACAAGGCGGCAGGACACAGTCACTCAGAGTGCACATGACAGCCACAAGGAACTACCGGGTGTACTCGCATGATATGCACTGGTTGCATTGCAGATATCTCTCTTTGCGGCGCTATTACATGGCGTTATGCCCCAGAAGACAGAACTTTTCTTGGTTCCCGCTGTGAGAACCTCAAATCAAAGAAATTATGGGCAGACTGAAATGTATTCTCGCTAACACGCAGTTTAGAATGTCTCACATCTCCCTGGCCAGAACAGGTTTGCGAAAAAAGTATATTACTTTACTGGTGGTCTTGTACGGGTGCAAAACTTGGTTCCCCGTTCCAAGGAAGGGACAGGTTGATGAATTTTAAGGGAAAGACGGTGAAGGAAAAGTGGGAATTGTGATAAGGAAGTTAAAGCTACTATGTGCCCAATTAGGACTTTCACGTATTATATTTACCTTACCGACATGTTATGACGATGAAATAAAACGGAGTTGTATTTCCGGGCACTTAAGTACCTGAAGCCTTGAGGAGAGAATTACATTGAAATCGATTTTAATAAAATAAATAAGGTCATGAACTAGACTGAATTAGTTCAATGTCTAGTCCAGTGATGGCACCTTGGAAGACTTTTAACCAGCTGATCGACCATCATCGACACCCTCTGTGGTCTATTGGTCAGAGTTCCTGCCTACAGATCCAGAGGTTCCGGGTTCGATTTCCCTCGCTACCAGATTTTCTGAGAAGTAGTGGGTTTGGAACGGGGTCCACTCAGCATCGTGAGGATAACTGAGGAACTATTTCAAGGAAATAGCGGCTCCGGTCTAGAAAACCGAGAGTAACGGCCATGGGAATCCGTTGCGTTGACCATGTGACATCCTCTACCGCAAAAATTGGCATAACTTCGCCGACAAGCAGCGGTCGCTCGGTTGGTATAGTTAGCTTGCGGACTACAGGCCACAGGTATTTTTTTTTTGAGCGACCATCATCTTCTCAAGAAGAACTTTGTTTCATGTAGTTAGTCGTTCAGTTGAGATGAGAAATAGACATAGCATAAGTAGATAAACAAGGAAATGGAGAAGAATTTTATTTGAAAAATTGAAGGCAAGACAGAATGCTATTAGAAAGGATCTTGCATGTTTGGTTCGTCAGGATTTATATAGGATACAGTCCAGTAGCTGGTCTGGTAGTTGCACAAAGCAGGGAATAACTGTCGATTTCTCAAGAAAGACTGTATCGTGGAGTTGTAGGTAATTTATCAGGTGTGCCGAGTGCACCCGATCAGAATAACATATGTCGGGAGTCGATTCGACGGCCATTACTCACTCGAGTAATTATATATAGAAGTCATGTCGAGAGTACGTGACGCTGAAGATACCGAGTGGCGTTGGTTTGATCTCCAAACAGAGCGGATTGACGCCCGCGATCTGGACCAATACAAGCGTGTGACGTTTACTGACCGTGAGAACTCTTGAAAGCAGTTCAGATATTCTTTTTAGAATATGGATCTGTTTCCTTAGGCACAATTCGCTACAACCAATTATGAGGATATACTGTACATTCTTACGTGCTTCAGTTCTTTAAAAAAGCGCTTGTCGTATTTATAAGGAAATAAGACGTTGTATGAACACGAATTTATTTGTAAGAATAGTTACTAAATGTACTTGTTCTTCCAAGAAGACAGCTTAGTTTCTTGTTTCATAGAGACAAGAGTCAACCATTTTCCAGTCTAGTACTTTCCTATTCTGTTCTCCGTTTAGAAATGAAATTAAACCTGTTGTAACTTAAGTCAAATGTAAATGACTCTTAACGTTTTCCCCAAGAGCTTTTCCGACTAGAACTCTTCTCATATCACAAGTTTATTGCCTATTTTATTATTTATATCCTCGAAATATAACCACAAGGCGTTGGGGGGCTTCAGATGTTTTTGATGATAGAATCAAGATGAACCTGCCGCGCCTTCTTTGCTCTTGGTGATTGTGGGCTCTTCCACTGCGAGATTGTTGCTTTGTTTCCGGATCATAACTGTAAACCCGTTGTTATCCTAGAGATAAATGTTGGGTCCTCGTTAGTTTTCTCTCGTAGCTCAAGACAAACGTTTACGCGCCACTGCTTCTGATCATTTGTCAAGAGTCGGGGGCCAAAGTACGCGGCAATGCGGCGCATGTTCAAATTATCTCCTGACAAACTCCACAACTGATTCCAACGGTTTCTGCGTGCTCATGGATAAGCTCTCGAATTTTATCAATATTTTCTGTCGTTTTGCCGCTGCTTGGTGGCCCTGAACATTCGTCATCTTCAACTGGCACTCGACCGGCCTTGAAACCGCTGTCCGCCTTAAAGAATGTTCTCCAAAAGCTTCACGAATCATTTCAAGAGTTTCGATAGCAGATCTGTGGAGCTTCAAGCAAAACTTGATGCAGACACGTTGTTCGATTTTGTCATCCATCGCAGACAAAACGAAACACGAAGTCGAAAAAGCACTCGTGTAAAAACAATGCTTGTTCGAATCGTGGTGTCACGTGGCAGATTGATGCAATAGGCTTTGGGAAACGTGACCTTGGCCTCTCTTCTCATCTTTTTCACCGAGGCAGTTACACCAATAACAGTCCGGGAACTATCCGATACTCTTCGTATTCATAGGCATAAAAAAAAACAATTTTTTTTTCTGTCCTTCATTGGCAATCAGATTGTACAATCTATAACTTCCACGTGCTAACTGGTGTACAATTTAATAACTACGTAGGGGAGTAAAAAATTATCCTCAATCTTGTTTTTCCAATCCATATATACAAAAGTAGGGGTTGAACAAGTACGTCATTTTTCTACATAGTGTCCTTCCTTTTCGATGCACTTGGTCCAGCGATCCACAAGCTTGCGTATTCCCTCCAAGAAGAAGGTTTCGGTTGGTCACGCAACCATTTATGCACCGCTTCCCCCACTTCTTTGTCCGCAGAAAATAAAAAAATCGTAGAACATCTTTGAGCGGTCCAAAGAGATGATAGTCGGAAAGGGCGAGATCTGGGCTGTAGGCAGGGTGTTCCAGCACCTCGAAACACAAATGGTTAATGGTATCAACGGTCTGGCCGTCCTTGTGTGAGTGTTCATTGTCATGCAACAACAACACTTTCTTTTTCAATAGGCCACGGCGTTTGGTGCGAATTGCTGGCCAGCAAATCGCTGTATCTTGCACTGTTGTTCGTACACCCTTTTTCCAGGTAGTCTTCCAGTATAGGCCTTTTTGAGTCTCAAAAAACGGTTAGCATTACTTTTCCCACGAAAGACTGAGTCTTCAATTTCATCTTCGTTTGCGATCCCGGGTTTTTCCACGCCATACTCTGGCTTTTGGATTCTGGCTCATAGTGATGAACCCACATATGAATTTCAGCCCCTGACACACCTTCCAATCAGATAAATCGGATCACTATTCTCTGTTAATCATTGGTGCACAATGCTAGCAGAGCGGCCATGTTTACACTGTCACAGCATCAAGGAAAATGATGCTATAAAGGTTAAACTTCGATCACGTGACCACAGTAGTATCAACTCTAACAATGCATGCGTAGGAGGCGGTGTGACAAACCTAAAGATGTGTTATGGAGAAAGTGCGGATAATTTCTGACTTACCCTCGTATTTACTGTACACTCTTCTGGCGTGTGCGGAATAAACATCCAGTGATGTTTTCCTAAGTTCGTTAGATCTGATGGCCAGCTTCTTTTGAGTCTTCGATTTTCATGAGGTTGTAGTATTGGTTGAAGAAGTGGGTTGGAGTGATTTTCTAGTTTGTTGAAGTACTTGGTGCTGTTTTCTCGGATGACTTCCGTTACATAAGGAGTTTTTAGATCTGTCTGTAGGGTGCGGTTGGATACATACCGTGGTGCGTTCGTGATGGATCGGAGTATTTTGGACTGGGCAAGCTGTATAGTGGCGATGTTGGATTTGCTGGCGCTGCTCCAGAGTTCTATGCCGTATGTCCATATAAGCTTGATGACTGCTTTGTAGATTAGCAACTTGTTTTCCATGGTGAGGTGGGATTTTCTTCCTATGAGCTAGATGAGTTCTTTTTTTTTTTTGGTCCATCTGTTTTCTTTTCTTGATTGTGTGTTGTCTCCAGTTTAGTTTGTTATCAGAGGTTAATCCTAGGTATTTGACCTGCTCTTTTGGTTGCATGTTGATGTGATTTATTTGCGCTGTGGGACAAGTGCCTTTTCGAAGGGGGAAAGTTGTTTGTGTGGACTTTGATTCGTTTACCTTGATTTTCCATTTGTTTAGCCACGCTTCTGTGAGGATTAGATGATCCTGTAGATGAGAGGAGGCTGTGGTTGGATTGCCGTGGGTAGCGAAAATAGCAGTGCCATGTGCAAAAGTTCCTATTGTCGTTTCTTTTGTTGTGGGTAGATCATGTGAGTAGAGAGTGTATAGTAGTGGACTTAATAAGCTTCCTTGGGGCACCCCTGAGTGAATTGGTAGGCGATGGGATATTTCCTCATTTATTTTGACATCGAAAAATCTTTCGCTTAAATATGGCTTGAGTAGGCTGTAATAATTTATTGGGAAGATTCTTTTTATTTTGTAAAGTAAGCCAGGATGCCAGACTTTGTCAAAAGCCTGGGCTATATCTACAAATGCTGCTGTGCAGTACTGTTTGTTATTTAGCGCGTTGGTTATGGTATTTGCTATGCGATGGCTTTGTTGGATGGTTGAGTGAGCTCGTCGAAAGCCAAACTGATGGTTTGGTATCCATGTTTGTGGGTTTGATTCTTTGTTTCTTTTGTTGAGTATAAGTTTTTCGAGGACTTCTGAAATGGTAAGTAGAAGGCTCATTGGTCGGTAGGATGTGACGTCGGCTGGATTTTTGCCTGGTTTCCAGATCATTATGATTTGGGCGCTTTTGAGCGGACGAGGCCAATAGTCCAGTCTAAGTATGGCGTTGAGTATGTATAGGAGTTTTATTTGGCCTTTCCTGGTAAATGTTTTAGTATTACGGCTGTGATGTTATCATGGCGTGATGCCTTTTTTGGCTCTTGTTTATTACTTCTTGCATTTCCTTTAGGGTAAAGAGCTTTGGTCTTTGGTGTCTTTGTATGGGTTCATTTAGAAGTGAGTTTACTTCTTGTACTTGATTGTTGTTGTGTGGAGTGAACACTTCCTGTATAATGTTGTGCAAAGAGGTCGGCTTTTCCTTTGCCGCTTCTTGCCCAGTTTCCTGGGGGTGATGTGGATTTGCGTATTGGTGGTGATGCTGATATGGGCTTCTTTGGTTTCTTATTGGTTTCAACATGGAATTGTCTTGTCTTGTGAGCCTTGCGATATATTGTAGTATATTGTAGTATATTGTAAAATTATTCGATCTTTAGTTCTTGTAGTTGCGTTGTTAGCTTATTGCTGATTTTGTTGTATTTTTCTCTGTTTTCCGGAGTGTGAGTCCTCTGCCAGGCTGATCTACCTCTTCTCTTTTCGGCTAATAATTTTTTTATTCTTAGCCGTATGTTAGTTGTAGGGTACTTTGGATCATATACGGGGGTTAGAAAACTAATATGTATCATTTTTTTCCAGTTTTAGCTCACCTTTCTACAGGCCTAAAAAGAGAAGACTCACTTACAGAAAAGAAGGTACGGTAAGTTTAAAAAAAAATAGCACTATTATTTTTGTTCTGCAAGCTATGCGAGAAGTATTGAAACACTGACACCGTTGCCAAGCAGTGAAAGAGTGAGATTTCGTGCGGTAATGATGACTGCAAAATTTGTTTACTAACATCTGGACTGGGATAGCGCAGTCGGTACAGCGACTGGCTACGGGCTGAACGACCGAGAGATCGGAGTTCTCGTTCCAGTAGGGTCAAGAATTTTCACTTATCCACGTCGTCCAGACCGGATCTGGGATCCACTCAACCTCCTACCCAATGGGTACCGGGGTTTCCTTCCCCGGGGGTAAAGCGGTCGGGGCGTGAAGCTGACCACTCATCTGCAACTAGTGCCTAGGTCAAGAAAATATGGATCTATACTTCCACTCCCCATACGCCTTCATGGCGTAGTGCTTAATTAGTTAAGCACAGGGACAACTTTGCCTTCTTTAACATCTGGATCCACTTAATATTTCAACAGTTCACGAAGTAACAATTATTTTATATAAAATATATTTTTGTTGTTTTTATTTACATTCTGAAAATACCAAGTCTCTTGTTACTCCGACAAAGAAAGGTTATTTTCTTTCCTATGGCTTATTAATAATTATTTCAATCGGAGTAAAGTAAACGTCAACTTAACCCTTCAAAGATTGAAATTCTTCTAAATAATATATAAAAATTCAGTTCGTATCTCAGAGTAAACACATTATGCCTGCGCTACAAAGGCCAACCGGTTAATGCTATTCACGGAGGGTAAAGCTGTTTATTGTGAAAACCATATGAAACAGACAGATAGACAGACTCCGTGGGCAGAATACAGATTTCTTTCTTGTACGTTAAAGCAGGTAGCACGTATAGTGAAGATTCGACTCTGAAGGTTTACGAAACCGCTTCACGAATTGAGTTCTTTTCCGTCAGTCATAAAGGAACCTCAAAAAATGCAAAATATCAAGAATGTCCAAAAATATCCAGCATCCCTTCACTGTGTGTTTTTCCTACGCTTAATTCCGAAAACTGATCACTCAATATTATTGCAATAAAATCTATATTTCTCCTGATCTATTCGGCATTGTTGCATCAAATGTTTACCGCGGATTTGTCGTTGCATTTGGAAAAGCCTACTTGATGAAAATTTTGATACATTATATACTGTCGTAGAAAAGGTAAAGCTATTTATAATACATTTTAGGTCATTTTTCTGGATTTTTCGGTCATTTTTTAAATATTTTCAGGTCATCAAAATCCGGGCCCTGCTCATCATACTCCAGCGCTTGTCTCTGCCCCCTTGCAAGTACTTGCACGAAGTGAAATTTTCTTCAGTATTCGAGTGAGACCACCTGATCATGTTCATTAGGAAAAGCAATGAGATCAACCCTTCCTGCTTGACCAGCTATGAAATGTAGGGGCCCTGATTGTTTTGCCATAAAGGATTTGAGGTTCTCACAGCGGTGGTTGTGAAGAGTACTATCTTCTGGGATATTATTGCCTTCATCATCATCATCATCATCATCAGTAATCTGTCAAGACGACAGGTCCACAGTCTCTTCCAAAACAGTTCCTCCACTTGATGCGATCCAGAGCTTTCTCCTTCAAATGAGAATATCTTCTTCTGTCCCAAGGGTCATCCAGCATCTTCTTACGTCTTCTTCCTCGTCTTCTGGTCACTTCTATCCGCCCCTCTGTTTCCTTCAATAACTTCTTTTAGAAGGCAGTTACCGCGTAAGATATGACCCATCCACTTAGCCTTCCGTTTTCTTATTTCGTGTAGGATATTCCTCTGCTCACTGACTCTAATTAACACTTCTTCATTTCTCACATAATCGGTCCAACTGATCTTCTCCATCCTTCTCCAACACCATATCCCAGTAATCCTTCTCCCACCTTCTCCCACTTTCTCTCTGAGAAGGGTAGTGACCAGTGGATGGCTCTTATGAATATGGTATTGAATCATCGGTTTCAAATTTTGGAATGGCTAAGCGACTGGCTGATTCTCAGGAAGGGCTCAGTTCCACGGAATTATTTAGCTTAGTTAGGAGGGTGAATTTATGTCGCTTGTGTTGGTACACGACACTTCCAACTTTGTTCCTCCCATCCAGAGGCCTAAGGACGAAAACGGGGAGAGCACTGCGTGTTATTCATTTAAACCAGTGTTTCGCAACCTTTTTAAGCCCAAGGACCAGTAAAATGTCGGAAAAAATTCAACGGACCATTAGGTTATGTAGGCCTATTTTTTTAAACCTATGTGGTATTACCAACATTTGGGAAATACTGTGCCATTCATAGCATAGTAAATCTAAAAGCATGTTTTGAATATACATGGAAATATAATTAATTAAATTAAAGTAAACAATTAGGAGTGAATCATCATTGATCAAAGAACATGATATAGTTAATTTTTACTTGCTTATTTAATTTTAATTTGGTTTAGTTGGATAATTTTTTATTTTATTCAATTTAAGTCTGTCCAGTCATCGCGGACCACAGGTTGAGAAACGCTGATTTAAACATTTTGAAGCGCTCTGTGCGCGTTTCTTTTTTTGTGTGGAATTCAATGGATGGGGGAGGTGAACATCTGATAGCACAGACATCCATTGGCCCCCTACTCTTCGCGCTAATATTTCGAAGAACTCAGAAGCAGACGCCCTCTGTCCGTTGTCTCCCTTAGAAATTCAAGGTTAACGGTACACATCGAATATAACCTTTGTGAAACTAATATCAGTGAGTGACTTAAGTGCTTCGATGTACTGCACCGTTAACGGTTCCAAGGTGCAAGGGTTGTGTGCTGAAATTTTGTGTCTTGAAAAAGGAGAAATGTAATTAAATACGCTAATATAAATTTCGAGTCATTCCCTGAGGTTACATCCTGTTACATTATTACCGAAGCCCAACAGTAACCCTGGTTTGACGTCAACCTATCAAAAGCACTCTTGCTGAGCGTCTTCACACCGGTTCATTACCCAGTAACACGCATGGGATTCTTGACCCTTTTTTTATTGCTAGTGAGGTGTGACTAAGTCCCTTGTACTGCGGCCACTTCTGGCCTATTGTACCAGCCTCAGATGATAGGTGAGTGTGATCGAACCCGGGCCGCCGCGGTAGGAAGACAGCGACTAACCGCTTGAGCTATGGCGCGGCCATTCTTGACCTTTGTAACAGGCCAAATGTCGGCTCTACCCCGTCTTCAAGATCCTGTTCCCAGAGAGACGAAGTGAGAAAGGGGCTGGGCGTAGTACGTATATGCTAGAAAGTTAACGTCTGTCGCCTGCAACTATCCTTCTGAAAGACATGTACACCTATTAATTAGAAAATTCTGTCCAGTGTATTTGCTGAATAGCACAGCTGCAATTATCTTCCATTTTTAGAAGCAAAACATTTGTTTGAATGCGGCATGTATGACTAAGCTGATTTATTTTTATATTGCTGCGCCGAATATAGAAGGGAACATGTACCTATTAAGGAATGTTGACTTTTGCAACAGAAAATTAAATCGTTAAATTAAAAGTTTCAATAACTGAATTATTATTTGTGAGTATTGGCTGAGTTTTAGTAAATGTTACATAAACAGAATGTAAATATTAAAGTGGACTGTCGCGAGTTCTTTTGACTTACGATGGACAAATAGTTCTTTCTTAATTAAATAGCTTATACGTCATACTCTACCTTTCGTAACAGTCAACAGGTTTGGTATACAACACAATACAACTTCGGAGCCTAGTGAAAGTGAAGAAACGAGCCGACAGACTTCTGTTTCATGAAGATAACCGAAGAGAGGATGGTGCTCCTTAAGAGCCCAGCAATTCCGTGTCATTTATGAAACCCGAAGGTGCATTACTATGTTCAGAAGACCCCAACAATGACCCCTGACCTCAGCTAGGTGCACGCAATATATATACAACACAATATTTCTGTAACATCTGTTTTAATGTTATTTTTCCTCCTTCTTCAAGTAGTGTCTTCCCTTCAGGTTTTCCGTCCAAACGTTTATACGCACTCCTCATCTATTCTATGCGTGCTACATGCCCATCCATCTGATCAGTCCTGTAATATTTAGCGAAGATTACAAATTTAGAAGCTCCTCTTCATGCAATTCTTACTTCCTTCTTCAGGTTCGAGAACTCTCCTCATGCTGCTGTTTCACTTAAGTTTCAGTATCGCGAGGAGCTACTCGAGTCAAAGGAAGATTTTTCTGGCAACGTACATTTTTGTACGATAAATAATCGTAAGATGTTGGGCTCTAAACTAACAAGCGGCCAGGTACCGCAACTGTCAGAACTGTCCATCAAGATCGGTTTGTCTACAAATTTTCGTCTAGATACTCCGTGTTTTTCGTAGTCCACAAGCGAACTATACCGACCGAGCGACCGCCGCTTGTCGGCTAAGTCAGTGCCAACTTTAGCGGATAGAGGGTGTCACGTGGTCCGTGCAATGAACCCCTACGGCCGTTAATTTTGATTTTCTAAAGCGGAGCCGCTATTTCCTTGAAATAGCCCCTCAATTATCCTCAGGAGGGTGAGTGGACCCCGTTCCAGACCCACTACTTCTCAAAAAATCTAGTAGAGCCGGGAATCGAACCCGGGACCTCTGAATCTGTAGGCAGGGACTGTGACCGCTAGACTACAGAGGCGCCTAGATACAGTCTGAATAAAGCCCAATAAAGGGAATGCGTTCTGTACAAGTCTGCAGACTCACTGTCCTTGATGCCCATTTACTGGACATTCAAATCCATCGCCGCAAAGCTAATAAGAAATGCAGAAACCACTACATAGATCCATGAAGTTATCAAAAATCATAAACTGAACTAATATGACACTGAAACAAGACATTTTTTCGTCTTATTTCTTTAAATGTAGCCCACATTAGAACGGCAAATGTCTTAAACGCCAGCTTTCCTTTGCTACGGCGGGTCCAACAATTCTTCCATTGTTGCTGCCGCAATGCTGCTTCTGCACAGCATGTGCCTAGCAATGACAGGGGGATACACACACTGATGGCAGGGATTTACGAAGTGCGCCGTTCAAGTGGTCTTGGCCATGATATACATACCAAGTTTCTAATGACCGGTTCAAGCATTCAAATGTTAATGGGGGAGCGGTTACATAGACACACCGACAGCACGGTTATCGCATAAGCCTACTTTTATTTTCTGGGAAAGCTTCGAAATGTGGTGTTGGAGAAGGATGGAGAAGATCAGCTCGACTGATTAAGTGAGAAATGAAGAAGTGTTGATTAGAGTCAGTGAGCAGAGGAATATCCTACACGAAATAAGAAAACGGAAGGCTAATTGGATTGGTCATATCTTACGCAGAAACTGCCTTCTAAAAGAAGTTATTGAAGGAAAGATAGAGGGGCGGATAGAAGTGACAAGAAGACGAGGAAGAAGACGTAAGAAGATGCTGGATAATCCCTGGGGACAGAAGAGGATATTTTCATTTGAAGGAGAAAGCTCTAGATCGCATCAAGTGGAGGAACTGTTTTGGAAGAGACTGTGGACCTGTCGTCTTGACAGAGTAAAGATGGATGAAGGAATGAAGAATAGCTGGCTAAAAATAGTAGGTTTTAATGAGATGTATATTTCGAACCGCATTTAGAACACAGCGTTGAGTAGCAACAGTACAGCAGTCCCTCTGTTGCGGCTGCAGAACCGTGTTTATCCAGTCGTTGCCCAGCAACTGCTGTCTCTCTGAGCCATGATGTCACAATATGTAGCCTACTCACATTCTCTAAACTGTTCCTTGTTGAGAAAACTTGACTGGAGTTTCGTGTAGCTTTCTGTGGGCCCGAAACTAGTTTTAACTAAAATCAAGATGATACATGAGGACGGACAGATGCAACTTTCCCATATTGTAGTCATTTCATGCACTTGGTGCGAAGAGCATAAGGGTGCGAACCTTTCAACCACAAAGTCCGGCAGCTTAGAATGTGATTACTCGCCTTACCACGACACAACACAAAGAGCAATTCTAGGTCACGGTATGGTGAGCAAGGTCAGGCGTATACGGTTTTAACCTGTCTTAACAAAGAATTCAACTTGTAAACAAATCCTTGGGCGTGAAACTGTGTCACTCAAAGTATTTAACCTTGCAGTGACCCCTGAATGAATAATCTTAGATGTCACCAGACCATATACCTAAATATATTATTTCAGCATTTGCCTTCATGAACGGAGAATACACACGCCACGCTTACTACTGGGACAGTAACTCAAGACAGTCTAATTGGACTGCCTCAGCCTCTTCAGGCGAATATTGGGATAGTACTTCAAGGTAATGTAATCAGACTGAAATTCTCTGCAGTCAAGAGAAATGTGGCACGCAACAATTCGATGCCGAGAGGAACTGTTAAATAGAAGATATAGTTTCATATATAAGCTAAGTTCCGAAACTTTCGGAGATGCAACAAATTTTATTGTTACTTTCCTTCGTGCGTCTGTAATAATCACCTCACTGGTTATTTATATCATACCTAAATGTTCGTGATGATGGTACATTTACACAATTATAAATTAATTTTTTGGACGTTATAAATGGTCATGTTTTCATTTTAAACAAAGTTTCGGAGACGACTGTGCCTCCGTTCTCAGGCAAAAAGTCTATTCGACTGAGCCCAATCGATACAGATAGTCTCCGCCTCCAGAGATAATAGGAAAATGGACAATGTCCAATTACGTAATTCGTGCTATCTCCGAATCTCCAGAGAGAAACACATGCTTCCACTGCTCAACGGATCTTTATCACTGTCACAAGACTGTGATGCGAAATCTCGTCAACATCTAAGCAGTAGGACGGTCTTCAGTGAACATGCCTGTAATTTACGTTTAGTACAATTCACTCCCTTAAGATTTACAACCAGTGTCTTTATATCCCTTTCGCAGAAATTTTCACACGTTCTTTAAGAGATGGAACACTCTATATATAGCCCAGACCGGCTCGATGGCCCACCCTGCCTCCTGTCCAAAAGATACCGGGGGCTCTTTTCCCAGGGGTAATGCGGCCGGGGCGTGAAGCTGATCACTCACCTCCAGCTAGTTCCGAGGTCAGAAAACGCGAGTCTATACATCCACTCCCCCATACGCCTTCAATGCGTACTGCTTAATTAGTTAAGCATAAGGACAACTTTACCTTACATTCCATGTACAAGGCGGTTGAAGTGATTATGCCCCCTGCTAACAACAAAGAATCTATTAAAGAAATTGCCTTCATAAACTTAATTCCAGTTCCTTAAAGTTTGATCGTTATAAACGAAAAGGCGTTTTTCCAGCGACCAGAATTCTGCAATTTCAGCAGGAACCAGCTGTTCGTCGCAGCACATGAAGGAAGTTCTAAACAAACGCACCATTCTCAACATAATTTTCAAGAATAATTTCTGGTTGCGGTATCAATTAATAAGTAGCCCACAATGATTATGAAGGGCCCATATTTTCGGTTATTACAATAAACCCTCGCTAATCCGGTTACTGTGAATACGGATGTCGGTTANTTCCTAAAATTAAAAAATATAAAAAGGGTTGCGAACCCCGCAACAATCAAGATCGAAATATGAAAAATGAAGACTGCTCTTCACAGTTGAGTACACATTTTGAAAGGCACATGACCTTTAGGAAGGCAGATGAGTCACTTGTCTGCTCAGAAAAAACTTGACAGCTTCTTCTAACCTGAATTATTAGGTTCAAAAACCAGCACAACTTCTCAGTCTTCTATCGACGAATAAATGCACGGTCTTCTTATAGTTTTTAACTAAAGGCTCTACGTGGACTTTTTATTTATTTTCATCAGCACCACTTATATGATTACATTTTCCATATATTTCTGTTCTAAGATTTTTGCCTTTTGCTTTACTAATCCAGATTATCCCAACTGTTCCGGATTAGCGAGGTTTACTTTACTTAGTAAGAATGTTAAAAGAGTTCAGATAAGTAGGCTTGCTCGCGTGTAGGGAACCACAGCAAGAAAACTCTTTTCTCTTACTTGCGCAAGTAGCTCCCTAACGATAACAAATCTAAGGGGGCCTGCGGATATACGTACATTGTCATGTGTATCCTGGTAACGCGACAGTAAATAATGGGTTCTGGATCTGATAACTCGATTTAGTGGATAATTTCATATGTCGTAACTACAATTCGTTGTTACACTTTCAAGATTGCTGTACCTATGACACACAAACAATTATAACACTCTCAAGGTTAACACATCAACTACTGAACTGCCTTGAACGACGTCTTCCTGGCGAATCCGCTCGAACAGTCTTCACTGTTTCTTATATGAGCTCGGCACGAACCACACACAGAAAATCTAGTTCCAATGTTGCATGTGATTCCTAGCCAGCGTCTTCATCGGTAGTTGTTGCGTAGCAACGCGCAATAACATTCTTCCTTCAGACACACTTTCCATTGTTGCCTTGTGTGTATTCGGTTGCGGGATGTTCACCGGTCCGTTACCTAGCAACGCTCTGGCCATCCACGTTACATTATTATCCTTAGGCATCTTACATTCACATTATATTTTCCTAAGAACCAGTTTAATATTATCGTACTTCTTTAACTTTGGCATCTTTACTAAATTTCTTTGTGCCTTCCCTGTTTTACCATGCCAAACCGAAAGGACTCAACTGGCTCAAGATCGTTTATAATGACGAACTTTCGTGTTCTGTTTTCATATTCAGACAGCATTCGAAATGGCGCATAACTGCTTGCTTGTGTTCTTAATAGCAAGAAATTAAAAAGTGTACAGCAGATGGCCCTCGTCACCATGATTCTATGCGCATTTCAATTAAAATCGTCTAATTAAATCAAGCATTATTACTGTGAAACTCTTACGTGACATAGCCTATACTCAAAGACTGTGAGCAGGAATTAAAAGTCCTTTAGTCGAACTCCGGAAGCAGAGGATATCGGACTTAAGAAACCAGAGCACAAAATCAAAAATACATATATCATTTGCATGGAAACAAAACCCCGAACATTCTCAGTCTTAGGCCATAAAGTTAGGTGGTCAGCTTCACGTTATGACTGCCTTTATTTTCGAATAGAGCTCACACAGAACCCTAATAGCTAATCTCGAAGTCTGTGCATATTACATGCCACTCCTGCTATCAGCCGTGAGAGGAATCTGGAAACGTTACAGTAGAACTACTTTGCCATTTAAGTGCTGAATTTCTGAAGAAATATTAAGCCTCCTTTTGTATGTTTCTATGACAACTTAGTATCTAAAATAGGAAGAATTACTGTTTGATTTCCTAAGATGAGATGCCGGGATAGCTCAGTCGGTATAGCGACTGGCTACAGGCTGGACGTGAGGAGCCGGGATATCGCAGTCAGTATAGCGACTGGCTACGGGCTGGACGTGAGGAGCCGGGATAGTACAGTCAGCATAGTGACTGGCTACGGGCGGGACGTGAGGAGCCGGGATAGCGCAGTCAGTATAGCGACTGGCTACAGGCTGGACGTGAGGAGCCGGGATAGCGCAGTCAGTATAGCGACTGGCTACGGGCTGGACGTGAGGAGCCGGGATAGCGCAGTCGGTATAGCGACTGGCTACGGGCTGGACGTGAGGAGCCGAGATAGCTCAGTCAGTATAGTGACTGGCTAGGGGCTGGACGTGAGGAGCCGGGATAGCTCAGTCGGTATAGTGACTGGCTACGGGTTGGACGACCGAGGTAGGGTCAATAGTTTTCTCTTCTCTACGTCGTCTAGACCGGCTCTGGGGCCCACCCCCTATCCAATGAGTACCGGAAGCTCTTTCCCCGGGGGTAAAGCGGCAAGGGCGTGAAGCTGGCTACTCACCTCCAACTAGTGCCAAGGTCAAGAAAATGAGGACTTTATAAATTCCCACATAGGTCTTTTTGGCATTGTGCTTAATTAGTTAAGCACAGGAACAACTTTACCTTTTTTACTTTTTTCCTAATATGAGGGCACATGTTTATTTCCACCGACACTGTTAAATAATAAATATAGTCACTGCACGGGAGAATATGATCTCTGATCGACTTCTCTCGTTCTTAGTAAGGAAAGAGTTAAAATGGCACTAGACAGAAGGACTGTCCCGCTAATCCAAACCAGTTCCTACGTCATCTGACGCTAATCCAATGAAATACATAGCGCTGCCCGAACTGGTCCCGGAGATTGTTAGAAATTCATTGTTGTGAAGCCCTGATTAATCGCACTGGTGTGATTTCTAATATTATGACTGACAGTTGTTTTAACCCAAGTTGACATTAACTTTTAGCACAACACTAACAGCTTTCCGAAGTGACACAATGAGTAATAACGACCAGGAACTGCAGTTGTTGTCTGTGGCAGGCAGATCCTATCGTCACGCAAGTTGTTGCAATGGAATATCAACAACAAATGCTTCAATCTTGTTGACTATATGAAATGATCTCAAGTATACAGCAGAACTGAAATCTTGATGAGTTACGAATGTGTTCACACTTGTGTCGAATATGTACGTGTATTCTAACATCAGATATAGTTCTTACGTCTTTCATTACAATGCCTTGCCCAATGTGGATATATTTCGTAAATACTGAGCAACGCACGAAAGTTCTCAAACTGAGATTAACAACAAACAAAAACCACGTTGAAATCATTAATTTCCCACGTTACTGACACCTCTTAACATGAACTTGAGTTACATTCTCCACAGAACCAGCCTCGGAGAGAAGGCGTAGGGGGACTTAATCCAGTGGTTCCCAAATTGCGATGCGCATCTTCCTCTCTTGAGGATATGTCATGGCATTAATATTTCAGCCATGATTTATCTTCAGTCTTTGACTGTACTAGTGGTTGAGTTTCTGCTTATGAAAGAAACTGTTCTTCATTAAAGATATCTTTGGAAAGGGTACAAACAAAAGGCAATCGCGTGTGACAAGAAGCGGAGGTAGTCGACGGCCGTAACAAAGCTATTTCGAAATTCGGAACCATAATTATCACCACTGACCACCCATCACTATCGTAATGAGAACTAAGGATAAGTAATTATTACATTCGTGATTTTCTGAAGTCCGTCTGTTGACTGCAAGGAGCAGCCATCGCGAGACTTGCGCTCAATGAACGCCTTCAACGAGCAAGCGACATGAGGTCAACATCTACCGACACCTGCCCGGCAAACATTTAGATTCGCATCGCCGCCATCGTGAAAGACGTACAATTGCATTAGAAGGCCAAAAGAAAAAACATAAACATAACCTCTATAAGTACAAACAGAACAAGGAAGGTTCAAGTAAGACGTTAAATAAATTCGGAGGCTTGAGATATAAATGGATTCATTTTACCATCTTCAACTTGCAGAAAATTGTAGCATGTAGACCCGTTGCTAAGTAATTACTCTATAAACACCGCCCGCTGCGAGGCAACGACTGCGGAATAAACTTCGCAAATAAATATGTTCCCATGAAAACGATTGAACTTTAAAAATGTGGAGCGCTGGTTTATACACAGTCTGTGCCAAAGGGTTATAAACGGGACTAATTTAGAGTTTTGTCAGTAACCCGTGTGGAGAAGGGGTCGAATACCTCCACCGTGACCCTGCGAGTCGTAGGAGGCGACGAAAAAGGAAGTCTCAAATCTGAGACAGTAAATCATGGTCGCTAGTACCAAGGGACTTGGACCCGAGAAAGATTGCGCTGGCAAGGACTCGCAGCATATAAAAAAGACAGACCCGTCCTCTCGTCAGATAGGGCGCCCCACAAAAACGAGACCGTAACTGTCAAACAGTAATAGAGATATAGACATGAGCGTCAGATGGCTGCTTTATTCCAAGATAGTCTGGCCGACTGACCGTCGGTCGTAACATAAATTTGACTTTAAGTTTAGTCAGTTGTGGAATATTCGCTAGCCGGTAAGGATGTCAGCAGAGGAAATTGTTAACATCCGTTACCAGGAATCGACTAGTGAAGGCATAGAAGACTGCATGTGTGCTGCAGTAACGGTGATCTTAAAACTCTGTAAAGCAGCGAGGATGGTACATGTACTTACATTTGGTAAGTGGTAAATAAATCCACTCGCCAATCCAAACCCTGCCTACAGTCACTCATACACGTGACAGTGATTTCTGAAACGCCTTGAAAATCGGAGTCGTAAAACGAAACTGTGTCAAATGCTTAGTCTTATTGAGCCTACACATTAATTCTAAGATTTCTGGGCCGCCGGTGGACAAATCAACAAAAAGATTAGTAATCATAGACCTGTACAAATTTAAAGGAAATTCTGGGCACCTAATTTAACCTGTCCCATTCTATGAAGGATAATTATTGCACAATAATGCCATCCCCTTCCGGTTTGAATAACTGTATTTGCAATGCCAAGAAATAATTTGTCTGCTCAAACTATCCGTCACATTTCATCAAGGGAAATCATGTTCAAGTTCGTGTCGATAATAATCGATACAGAGATAAAAGAAGGCAATTTGGCTGAAGTATGTATGCGCGCCAGATTTTCTCATAGAAGTGTTCTCTATTCTGATCTCTGGCCTGTCTCCAATTTAAAGTTATGTGAACGTACATAATTACCCTAGTCTAATGAAGCACTTCAATTAAAATTAACAAATACTATTCACTTTAAGTCATTATACAGATGATTTGTTGATATGAACAGACCAGCAATTTTGACATAAAACAGTTCTGTCCAAACCAATAGAGATAACACGTATTTTTCAAATAACTTCAGGTCATTTATTTTCTAGCTCAGTGATATACATTCCTTTGCTGTTTTCTAGCATGTAATATCACGGAACTACGGGTCTATATGTTTGGTCTCCGATAGCTTCCATTTCTTATTTTAACAGTTGGCTTCAATTGCCTTCAACTTTATAAAATGTTCATCACAACGTCCTCGTAATTCAAAGAAAACAATTAAGAGTATGATCGAATATGGAAATGCCAGGTCCTTAATAAACGCTTGCCGCTCTATGATAGAGCCTCTATCACATATTCTGTAAGAGCAGAATTGAGTTCTTCTTTGATGGAGAGAAATGGTGGACATCAAGGGAGTAGAAACGGAATTCCTAAACTCGGGCCAATTTGCATTTGGTCACTACGCATCGAAATTAAATTTCTTACCAGCGGCGGATATATGTATAGTGCTCATGGGTTTCCGGGTTTCCATTTATATTCAGTTCTGCGTAACATGGCATTTTCTTTCAGATAGCAGAGGTTTTTAATTTGTGCAGTAGGCTCTGATACAGAAAAATAATCAGCGATAACCATACCAAAAGATCTGCACAACCGCTATCATCATCTATCCCGTGATCATCATCATCATCGATTTCAGATTTCAGTAACCGCTTGTCTTGAAAATAAACAGTAACACAGTTGATTTCATTTTTTAAATTAATACGTTGCCTGATTTTTTATATTTTTAAACACGATTTACGTATAGTATTTTGTGTTAACTGCAGCAGCAGCAGCATTTCGCCCAACACCTAATCTCCCATAAGGCACTGGTCTCGTCAACCCGCCCCCCCCCTTTCTTTTGGTCAGGGTCTGCTGCACCAAACCTCGATTTAAAGCAGGCCAAATATTCTTAGTCTATTTCTCCGGAGAACTTACAGAAATTTGGGTTAAGTTCTATGACGTACACTCTGCTATAAAACTGAATACCACGATACAGATTTATCTGTCACCGCCTCACAGATGTGTTATGACGTCGAACTGGCTCTCAGTACTTCGCACACTGGATGTGTTTTCATTGTCACCGCTTCATGAATATCAGCTGGCTGGCATCATAACAAGACGTTTCCAGACGAGCGACGCCACGCCACGCCACGTCACGTCATTTCACGTCCACTGCTCCTGCTTCCCGCGTCTTATCGGATTCGTATTCCCTGTCATTCCCGCTCACAATGTGCTGTCCTCTCTTTGCGCACGCGCTTTATTGCCAGCCGACACGTCTGTGCATACGCCCAAAGACATGTACACACAGGTAAAAATATGTACATAGGCCTACAGGCCGCGCATAAACCCAAAGATATGTACATACAGGCTGTGCATACGCCCATAGATATGTACATACAGGCTGCGCATACGCCCACAGATATGTACATACAGGTTGTGCATACGCCCAAAGATATGTACATACAGGCTGCGATTACGCCCAAAGATATGTACATACAGGCTGTGCATACGCCCAAAAATATGTACATAGGCCTACAGGCCGCGCATAAACCCAAAGATATGTACATACAGGCTGTGCATACGCCCAAAGACATGTACATACAGGCTGTGCATACGGCCAAAGCTATTGTAACGGATTTGATCATCGAGTATATTACGCAACAATAGAAGCTGTATCTCAGTGACCGAATGTTTATAGCTCTTTGCTAGGCAACAGTCAGCGTGCCAACAGACTGGCGATGTAACCATCACGTGATTCGTTTTCTCTGTGGTCTTCCTTCTGCAACAGTAGAGCTGTGATTCTCTGCGGTCCGTGCTGCGGCTATATAACGAGATGTGAGCCGTAAGTTCTGAGGGAATTGGAACTAGAAGTGAGACGGGGAAGTGTCGGATTGCTGCCTTAACAGGCTTCTGGGATTTGGGGAAGAAGGAATAATAGGCTAGGTTATTGTTGGGGAAATGTGACCTGATGGCTTCGAAATCCGCCACGGCTTTCGTAACGACTCTGGTTAGTAACAGTGAGTGACAGTTCTGAGTTCTCGGTAGGAGACAGCCGTGGAAGCTTTGTCGGCTTGTGAAGATTTAAAGTGCGATTAGATTTTATTTGTGTGTAATACAATATTTGGAGTGATTTGAAGCGCTAGTTCCTGTCTTAATTACCAGGAGAGGTCAAGTGTGTGTGTAATAGTGAATTATAAAGTGTGTAAATCAGCGAAAGCGCTGTACTGCCTGCAGTAAATGTGATTAAGAGAGCTTGTAACCGAAGTGTCAATAAATCCAATCATCCGAACCAGAACCCGTCATTCTCGTCAAGCGTACCACCCACACGTGACAATATTTACATTCAGGCTGCGCACAGGCTTTCGAAGAATAAATATGAAGAAGGGCCCCTTGGGCTCTGGCCTCTGATTTTCAGTTTCATGATCATTTTACAGACGGCAGGACTTCTTGGACGAATGATCTGTTCGTCGCAAGGCCTCTACCTAAACACTGGGCAACACAAACAGAAAATGAACGCATACACGTACCAAACATCAATGCCTTGTGTTCTTGTTGGGGTTGCTTTCTTGGTTCTTCTTGAGCGGAAGGTTCTTGGTTATGTTCATATTCGTAAGGGCCTAATAGGGTTGGCTTTGATCGAATCGAAGACTAGTATGTCATAATTCCCCACAATGACTATTCGGAAATAAAAAAAAAATCGCGAGAGAATAAGAAATTAATTAAAATGTATGCGACATATTAATGGAATGCAGCAACCGTGCCCAAGATTCATTCTCCTCCTCCTCCTTCTTCTTCTTCTTCTTCTTCTTCTTCTTCACCTCTTGGCCATTAACGTTATTAAACGGTGAGAATGGAAGAGAAAAAATATTTATAATACTGAACATAACCTGAGAGGTCTCTACAATGAAATGAAAGGCGATATATGTGATTAATTATAAAATATTATATATTTCCCGGTTTCGACAAAATGTGTAGGTCAAAAAGCTACCGCTAAACAGAACTTGTAGACCGGCATCGGTCCATGTGTTCTGTTGCTGAAGTTTCATGCTGCATTCTGTATTCATGTAAACAAGAGCTGAACACCGCACAAGATGGGAGTCAGTGGCCGCCATCTTCCCACGTGCTGCTGATGTGCCTGCGCAGTAACTTCAGCTAGAGGACATTGCGGGTGGTCCACGAGCCTTGAAATCACTTATTTATATATCGTTATGCGGCCTATTGTCTTGCGCGGTGCTTCATTTGATGTACCACCAGGCACGCAGGGTATTTATCGTGCAACTAATTTATATTGACATGGCCATCCTCTTTCATTACTTCCTCTTATTCTTGTTCTACATAAGACACTTGTTAGACCAACGGTATCTTATGGTAGTGCACCATGAACAAAAGGAACTGATGAGAGAAGACTGATACCGGTAGAAACATTTCATCAGGAGAGCGGGATGCCCCTTTCTGACCGCAAGAGGAAAAGGGAAGGAAAATTACAGATTTCACAGAGTAACGAAATGTACAGAACAATACAGAAGAAGAATGCCGTCTTCTGGGATGTGGCGCCGTGTAGATCTTGTGTGACCCGACGTTTCGGAGAAACGTATCGCCTCCATCTTCAGGGTATAAAAATCAAGAGCGAGGAACCAGCGTGAGCAGGTGGATGCACATCCCAGAAGACGGCATTCTTCATAGTCACCGCAGTGAAGACCTCAGATCTTACATAATGGAGAAGAAATTGGCAGGAGCGCGTTGGGAGAATGAGCTCTAACAGCACTGCAAAAAGTATCTTAAAATATCAACCGAAACAAGAGTCAGAGAAACTCTGAAGTGGCGAAATGTTCTATTTTATAATATCTATAACAGGTATGAATAAGCATAATTATGGAAAGAATGATAATGGTTATGATGATGATGATGATTCATCTGAAAACTTAAGTCTCAGATATGCTCTCCCAACTGATCAACCATAGAAATGACCGCTCTTTAATTTGAAGCCGCGAAGAAAATTCCGAATCACTTAACGTGACGTTATAGGGCACGCATAATTACCAGTAAGCTTGAAAGAGTTATATTAGTTGAACTTTGCAGTGCACCCATAAACTTAGTTTCGTAACTCTTCGACTGCACTGGTCGCACGGTCCTAAGACACAAACCGTCTTCGCTAGCTCAAACACTGGTACCATGGATTCGAATCCCACTCGAGGCATAGATGTATGCCCGCATTTTTCTGTGTTCGTGTTGCGCTTTGTAGCTGGCCGCCTTAGGACAGGCCGATCCGCCGTCCAAGGAGTCCCACGGACTGTCGCTGAGAGCCATACGAATACTTTCATAATAATTCTGAATGGGAAGAGGCCAGACAAGTAATTCGAAAGTATTTCCTGATTATCTTCATAATTGCTATGGCAGTGTCTCTGAATGTCCATAGACCATCTTCACGTGCATCTTCCACGTTACGGGCGCGTCCCACAGAAAAACGGCCACGAGCCGAATGCGCTGGTTCCGGTCCTGACGAAAATACGTAAGCTTGCAGTGAGAGCCTGTCCTTACGTTGCAGTTGTGCGAGACGGAGTTCCTGTCCGAAGTAATTCGTATGCAAGGCTGGCTCCACACTGAGTAGCAGCAGGGTTTATCCGGGGAGATTAAATTACACGCGTTAATTTGTACATTGTGGCGATGGGATTCATTTATCAAAAGAAGTGTGTCAGGATGATATATGTTCCAAGAAAAGCTACACGCTAATTCAACAAGCCTTATTCTCAGAAGCAAATTCGCATCAATANAATAAAGAAGCAAAATGTGTGTGATATATCCATGGAGCCGAGCCATTCTTGAGGAGCCACCCCCCGTTCATCTACTGAAGAATTTCCCAACATTTTATGGAGCCCGATTGTTCATTACTGTGTTCACAAGAGCCCTCCAATGGTCCCTACACCGAGCCAGATCAAAGCAATCCATACCATCCAGTTCGCTCTAAGATCCATTTTTATATTATCCTCCCATCTACTTCTATGTCTTCCTAGTGGTTTCCTTCCTTCTGGCTTTCCCACCAATATTCTACATGCATTCATATTCTACTCCATACGTGCTACATGCCTTGCTCATACCATGTCCTTCACTTGAATACTTGGAGAAGAGTACAAGTTATGAATCTCCTCATTATGCAGTTTTCTCCAGCCTCCTGTCACTTCATCCCTCTTCGGTCCAAATATTCTCAGTACCCTGTTCTCAAACACCCTCAGTCAATGTTCCTCATTTAATGTCAGAGAACAAGTTTCACACATATAAAACAACAGCCAAAATCATAGTTTTGTATATTCTAATTTTAAGTTCTTAGTCGACAGACGAAAATACAAAAGATTCGAAAACCTTCAGTCGCGACAGTAGGTGTTCCGGTCGAGATTCGATCCAAGCACTTCTCGAATACTAGTCTACAGCGTTATAGCCATTCCAACCGGCTCGGTAGATAGCACTACTTTTGGTGGTAATGTTTCGTACTAGTCACACCATCTTCACGAACCCCACCACAATGGGTGTCATGACAAAACAAACTGAAGGATCTAAATTATGAATGTTTCATAGCTGATATTAATACGTATTCATGAGGACATGCAAAGATATGATTTGAGACTGCACTAACGGTGGAGGCACATAACGACACTAACTTAGGATATTTGTAGTGGACATCAGTGAGAGAAGCAGAGTCACTTTCAGATGCCGGAAAAGTGCCCCTCATCATCATAATCATATTTGTCCTCCCTAGTGCTAAGCGGAGTGTGCATTCAGACGCACTCCTGTGTGTCTATTTCATACGATTTAATATATTAACTTCTTTCGGCCCATACTCATTCCCTCAATTCAGTCATCTGTACAGAGAGACGTCATGTCGTGGTGCATGTGACGTGAAGGAAGCAAGAACTGCCCATCAGCAATACCAGAAATTTGCATATTTCTCTCATACCTAATAAACTGAAAAAAATCTTGTTACGTCGTTACCCTGCTTGGAATCGTAACTTCTGTCAGCAAGCAGCAGCTGGTAAGAACAGGTGCTCTCAGCGAACACCTCACGGAGTTCAGCTTATAGTAATTTCGCGAAGAACCTTTTCTGGGTGCGATACGCCGTGTCTTGTTTAAAGGAACAATGCAGATTACACGTGTTTGAACACAAAGTGATCCGGAAGACATCTGGACCTAAGTGAGATGAAGTGAGTGGGCAGTTCTGGATATCACACAGCAAGGAACTTTGTGTTTTGCATTGCTAAGACAGTGAAATCGAAGAGGCTAAAATGGACTAGGCATGTAGCTAGGATGCGGAGAGAAGGAACGCATGCAGAATACTGGCCGGGGATAGAGTTCGAAAAAGTTCGCTTGGAAGACCAAGATAGAGATGGCAGAATAACACGAAGATTAAACTTTTGGAGATAGGTTGTGAGGATGGGAGCTGGATGAAATTAGCTCAGGATCGCGTCAAATGGCTGGTATTAACATGAAAAGTGTTGAACCTTCTTGTTCTGTTACTAGTGTACCAGTGACAACATTCGCAATCATGCAGTAGTTCCCAATGTAGTCCTACATCAGAAGACAGTCAGACTTGTAGAAATGAAGTACATTTTGTTCCGGTCAATTTATTATTAGCATTTTGGCACGGTTAAAAGGAAATTTTACCTTTGTGCGTAATTAATTAAGCACTATACCGTGAAGACGTATGGAGGGGTGGAGGTATAGGTTCACTGTTCTTGACCTCGGAAATAGATTAAAAAAAAAGTCGTCAGCTTGACGCCCTGGCAGCTTTGCTCCCGTCGGAAAGACCCCTCCCCGGTACCCACTGCATAAGAAACTGGGTACGTCCCAGAACCGAATTCGACGCTGTTAAGTAAATGAGAAGCTCTTGCTCCTGACGGGAATTGAAGCCTGGCCTCCAGCCCTTAGCCCGTCGTTATACCCCCGGAGCAATCCCGGCTCCTTCAGTATTTTGGTAGTGACAAGACAAGGTGGCTCTTAGAACCTTACACTGCCCTGGACTGCCATGTTTGGCAAGCCATGAGAGGTGCTCGGGGTCAGTGGAGAAGTTGGCGCCAGCCCGCCCTCTCTAACCCGCAGCTGCACACAGTTATTGTAACTGATCAATATCTTGCAGGCAATTTGCATAAACGTATAATACACCGCTCATTAATTCTCCATACCACATGTTTTCTTGTCTCTGTCAGCACAGAATATAAAGGATGACTTACGGGTTCATTAACCGTAACTGATCAAGTTCCGGGAAGTATCCAATCCCGTGTTCTTTTCATTTTAAGGTTCCATACGCAAGAAATCCTGTTTTGATTAATTAAGCATTGCATTATCTTTAGAGCCCACCGGCACAGCAAGCGTTTATAACCCTGCACCCATTTATTTAATGCATTCTTATATCTCAAGCAGAACAACAACAAAAAAAACAAACGAATTTCTGGTTCTCCATTCTCTGCTCTGAGCAAAACAAATACTTAAAACAACGCTCTTTAGCCGGCAATGCAATTGATAGAGCATAGGTCCCCTTAAGAAGCTAACAGTGAGCGAAATGTCAAAAAATTCAGAATGTTCCATGAAACGGTGTTCACAAGGTCCCAGGATTGGGCCATATTCCAGACAAATGAATGAAAGATTCGTAGATACTCCAAGAAGTGTCTTCCTTTCAGGTTTTCCGAATAAGACAATATCTTAATTTTTCATCTTCACCAGCGTATCACATTCCTTGTCCATGTCGTCCTACTTCATTCGTTCATGCTGACAATATCTGATGAACAGTACAAATTACGAAACTCTTTATCAAGCAATATTCTCCAGCCTTCTGTTACTGTCTCTCTCAGATACGAGAGTATCTCCCTATGACGCTGTTCGCAAACTCTCCACGCTCTTACCTTAGGTTGGACGCCCCACCTTCACACCTGTGCACAGTACTGACGAGAATGGTGATCAGGCCTACGCAAATCTCAATTCTTACGTTTCGTGACAGCAGGTGGGAAGCTGAAAATCGTCATCATCTCCAATCAGGTTTTCAAGCGGCAAAAATTGATTTGTACTCGATAGGTGGCCGGTTCGAATCTGTGACGCGAGTGGGGATTTCGTGCTTTTACTCAGTCCATCCAGAAAAATTCCGGGAAAGAACCTCAAATTCTTCCGCAGCAGTATTCACTGAATCATTTCAAAATTTCTACGCTACACGAGTATAGCCTGGTATACGGAGAGTACCATCAAATACGCTACAAATGAATACACCACAACACTCTTATAACATTCTCCCATATGTTCCTGTTGTCAGTACAAGAGGTGCATTCAGAATATTGTAAAAAAACTATCACCAAAGCACTTTTAGACACTTCAAGCACAATTACGTGGTAGTTTGCTTCACAAGCTATACAACAGTAAGTTTCATTAATAACAGACTTCGGGTTTGAGTCCTGAATTAATTTGAAAATACGTTTGACTTTTTGTTCTTTTCAGTGTTTACAAAACAGTCCAGCGTTTACAAATTTACTGCACTCGAATTGTGCAAACCAACACAGATGAGGGTAATGCATGCTTGATCCCATGACGATTGGAAAGGAGACCCCAGTGAAGGGTATAAGGCACAGAATACAGCCATGCCCACTTTAACGTAAGCTTAACCTTTCCTTTTTTATACAAATGAGGACGTGGTAACTTTAGATATATAATCTTCTCATATGACATATGCAGCTTAAGCGAGATGCACTTCAAGTTTAAGTTGTCGCGTCTGTACTTAATTTCATATTCTGCAAATATAAATTCGAAAATAACCAGGGTCTACTCGAGCGTATCAGTCACGCAGAAGTAGCCAAACCACAGTCCGAATGAATGTGAACAGATATGGGTGAGAACTGGGCTCTACATTATCTCACATTACACAATGGGAAAACTGGGATCAGATGCAATACTTCAAATTTCCCCACACACCTCACCCGGCATAACGAAGTCGGCCTAGCGACTGGATACGGGCCGGACGGTCGAGGGGTCGGAGTTTGAGTCCGGAAACGGAAATATCCTCTTCTTCTCCACGTTTTCCGGGCCGATTCTGGGGTTCACTCAGCCTCCTATCTAATGGGCACCGGATTTTATTTCCTCGGGGTTGAAGGGGCCCGGACGTGAAGCTGACCACTCACTTCCACCTATCGCCGAGGTCAAGAATATTTGGATCTATACATCTACTCCCCATACATATTCTTGGCGAAGTACTGGATTAGTTTAGCACAGGAATAACCTTCCTTTCACCTTACTTCAGTTGTCTTAGGAGACACGATAAGTCTAAACTTGTCAACTTCACGCTGTGACCGATGAGACAGGAAGATTATGCCTGCACATCTGAGTTGTGCGTCACAAAGATCAGAACGTGTTCCTTCAACAAAGTACGTGCAGTATTTTGTTTCGCAAAAGTTTTTAAATTGCTGCACTCTGCATATGGCGCTGTTGCGTTACCATACCTTCAAAATATGTCCAATTTAAACTGGTTTTTGTTTACGATTTTACAATGACGCAGTATGGTTTTATTAATGGCGTCACAGGGACAGTTGTAACCGTGTTGACGGGCTCGTTTGTAAAATGTTATGAACTCTCACATTACATAAGTATGCTTCGGTATAGATTTTATCTTAGTTTCAGAGGCATCTGGTTTAGTGATACGGCGAATTAACAGAAGAACGTCGCAAGAGATTACGGACATTGCTGCCACTAAAGGCTGGGATTTGCCACATGTCCCTCTATACGTGTTGCATGAAGTTACACAAGAACGAGAACCTGGAAACGGCTAAGAGACCTTACAGAAAGCTGCTTCACTCACAACAGGAAAAAGTACTCCAAGATTATGTGCTGTTGATCTCTGCTACGGCCTTCCATGTCGAAACATGAGAAGTCTTGCATATCAGTGTGCACTTCGCTACAAATTAAAATTAGTTCAAAAGTTGTGTTAGACTGAAATGGCTGGCACAAATTAACGAAAACCTTCTTTGAAAATGATTCGCTCTCTGTCCATAAGTCGTCCAGAAACAAGTACCCTAGTCTCACAAGGGCCATTGACTTTATCCGAACAGATGACAGTATACTGTGACGCATCGGCTCACTGGCAGGCAACGCCCGCAACACACACGCGGCCAACAATACATGAGCAGTGTTTTCTGTGGTCCGGGCATTGACCGTTACTATGCAACGCACGATTAACACATTCTCATGTAGGCGGTGATGTCACACAATAGAGAGACTGTGTTTTCTTCTGTGGTCCGTGCCGAGTGCTTATGAAGGACAACAGAAGTGGTGATTTTTATGGGATCCGCGACATGCCCAGTGCTGATAACGGACCAATGAACACGCAGTCTGACACGTGACATGTGCTTTCTGCGTGGTCCGTGCAGAGTCTATATAAAAAGAGTCTTAGAGAACTGGAATTGGGAGTTCAGAAGAGAACTGTTCAAGAAATAGAAGTCAGCCTGTGAAGACTTAGTGTGTGATTAGAAATTTAGTCACAATGAGGCTGTTGAAATTCCGTTACCAGGGTACGACTAGTGAAGATTGAGAATCCTAGTGCACGTGTAACTGTAAATTTTGTAAATCGGCAATAGCGCTGTATTGCTTGTAAGTACGAGCTGACTGTATAAAGTGTTAAATAAATCTATTCACCAATCGAAACCTTTTCTTCCATGATATGTATACAGTTGCCGTCATATAGTGCACTCAGTTTCACATGTTACTTCACGACATGTTTCGGCAACACAGTGCCATCATCAGGTGCCCTAATTACGCTAATCTATTTCATTGCTTGCCTTTATAAAATTATTTAAAAAGTGCGTATTCGTCAACTATAATAAATTTACACACACTAAAACTTGTTAAGATTATTCATCTTATGTGTCATAATTAAAACTTGCGTGTGGTTCTTCCACTATGGGGGTCGTTTTTCTTATATTCTGTGTAAACCGTGTCTTGTATTATGTGTTCCTTCTTAGCTGCGAGTGTTGTAATGTTGGGTGCACTACAAGACGGCAAATGTATACATATCATGGAAGAAAAGCGGGGCAACAGGACGCTAAAATACAACATTATGAAACCTTTTCTATAGTCAATAATACACATGACAATATTTTTTTGATAAATTGTCTAAGGTCCTTCCTGAAAGCAATGAGGAAGAGGTAGGCGTACATACTGCGCAAGCTTCTAATAAAATTGCCGCTGTAAAAGGACAGAAGCAAGTAGGCTTCAAAATATGCAGCGAAAGTGGAACACTAGTTACAGTGCGTGTCACAGTAAAAGCGGCAGAGAAGTATGTGGTACCGACTTTTCTTTTCCCAGGAAAAATCTTTCGTGATCACTCCCTTCGAGGTGGACCTGTATGCTGTACAGAGGTAGGAAATGGACCTGGTTGGAAGCCAGAATAAGAATTTATGACTCTTATATACAATTTTGCAAAACGTGCTAAACCAACAAAAGATAAGTGTCTAGACCTCTTAATGCTTGAGAATCACGAATGAAAGTCATTTGTAATTTAAAACAGTATAATTCGGCAGAGGGGGCACGCGGTAACGTAGTTGGTTGAGGCACTATGCCACAAGCCGGAATGTCGCGGGGTCGAATCCTAATGAGGTGGTTTTTCAATTTACCTAATCCTTCCAGGCGCATTATGGCCCTAGGGTCGACTCAGCCTCTAAGAGAAATGAGTACCAGGAATATTCCTGGGGGTAATGGTCGGCCGGCGCGTAAGGATAACAACCTCATCGCCATCTGTGAGCCGATTATCTAGAGAAAATGTGGGACCCTCGACATCTCACAACCCTGTGGGCCTCCACGGCCTGTTACAGGGCTAGCTTCACTTCGGCAGAGAGAAGGGTACAATTCGCGTATTATTACTTGCCCACTGCTCTCGGCAGTATCGATCTGTGAATGTCTGCGTGTACGGTCCAGACAGAAGTCTTGTCAATCCAGCTATGGATATACCTGTAAGCCATTCAGCAACTCGAATGACCATGTACAATACCCCAGAAACCCTAGCTACTGCTCTACTTCAAGTTGGAACGCCTAAAATATTTTATTGGGATTTTGTGCTACTGAGATACGGAATGCATTTGGAGACTAGGACATGTACAGATCCCCAGAGGAGCTGCGGCCCATCTCCGAGATCTCCTGCTACGTCACTCCCTGATGTTGCTGTAACGTCCAGTGGCAAAACCACAGACCTGATTGTTACGACTAACCTAGGGGCTCAGAGCTCTGTTCCTCTCCTAGAATGGATTTGAAGCAGATTTTGACGAAGCGCGAAGACTAAAGGAAAGGCAAACCGGAAAAACTAGTGCCAGAAGAAGCTGCAAAAAGAAGACTAACGCATGTGATGGGCACAAAAACAGGCACTGTGAAGAGAAACACAGTTCGTGTTATTAAAAGAAAAACGTTTCGCCAGGAAGGTGAAGAAGAATAGCGTTGGCTTGTCTGTTTACATAATTACAGGGACAGCGCCCCAATGAGGAATGGGCGCAATGTATCACCTGTAGGGCAGAGGAGGGGAACTTCCTTATGGTTGCACATGTTTCAGATTGAAACTGAAACGGTATATTTATTTATTCACACTCATCCAGTTGTGACAAGTGTAAATGTATGCAGTATCTAATATACATAATTATGAGCGCAACATTTCTATTAAGTGTAAGGCGTGAGGAACAATACATTGAGAAGATACTGTTGCAGAAGCTGTAAAGTTCTGCGAGGAATAAGAAGGGTTTGCCCGTGAAGTTCGAGAGGCGTATTAATTTCCTTATAAATTTACATTTGTTACAATCGACTGTCGTGGTTACTACAATCGTATCAAATATGGGGTCAACTGTAAACATACGTGTACAGAAAGTAAATTGAAGATTTACACAATTCAACGCAAGGGAATGTTACAACTGACCACTGACACCTTTAGTTACATTTTAACACAATTCAAATTTAGGCAACGGAAACGAGTTGAAGGTGTCTGCAACCCGCTTAAAATACAAATTTATCTTTTGCCTGAGGAAAATCACTAATATCATTCGGAAAAGCAGGCCTCTGAACCGAAAATCAAATCAGGTATTTGAGGTTCTCACAGTGGTCGTTATGCCGAGTTCTATCATCTGAGGTATGACTGACATTTCGGAGGGACATGTCGTCTCCATCTTCAGGATTGAAGAGTAAGCCAAGCAAGAAACCAGCATGAAGAAGGTAGCAAGCAGAACTTATGTGGCTTACACTTCAAACCTTAGGATGAAGGCAATATGTTCCTCCGAAACGTCGGTTTGGTTTTATAAAGACTACACTGCTCTGTATCCCAGACAACAGAAATCTTCGAATCCGAGGCGCTCCCCCAAAGAAAGCAAAAGTCTAATCACGTTTCTTCCAAAAACTTCTTCAACAATTAACATATCAAAAAGGAATTACATACACATTACAGGCCTATGTCATTGTTTTTTTTTCGGCTGTTTCCTTGTGATGTGTGCCCTGTTGTTTCTAGAATACACCCAAGCGGTTATCTACGATCATTTCTCTTTTCTACTATTCACATTCCTTCCCTCTATATGTGTGGAAATCATCCTGGCAGTGTTGTCTCTTGACAGTTTGTGGTGATTAAGGACTGTAAAATACGACACGTGTGCAAGAGACCACATTATTGCAGTGTGCGTTTGCTTTTGTCACAGGGCAAGATATGCTGATAAAGCCACTTGCTTCCCATGGGCTGTGGCTTCGGCGACATGTATAGGAACACCCACCAACTGCCCGTTATATTTAAAACAAACTGCATCTTCCGCATTCAGAGAACTGCTGAAACCAGCGCGTAAGCTGCATGTACAGATCAGAGGTGTACCCTCATAATGTCACGTGTAGATCATAGCGACTGATTATGGCATAAATGTTCTGCATTGACCGAGGAAACCCAAATGAACGCACGAAGCCTTCTCTAACACTTTCTGGTATTGGCGTCACGTCCAAAGCGTCATAATGAATAATGATTTATGGCCCAGCCTTTTCAGACACAACTTACTACTGTACACTGCACGTCAGAAATTAAGTCCTTGCATTTATCCAATTGAAAAACTCTCAATGAAGCGCATTCTTAGAACGCACGGCAGCAGAAAGTGGTAAGGTACCGCTAGGGCTGATGAAGCAGCAAGCAAACGTTGCATTGTTCCAGGGAGCAAGAAGCTTTGTCACTATTTAGAATTTGTTTCGTGTGGCTAACTCAGGGCAGGAAGACATGGACGTAGCGTATGGAATACAGGAAAATATATGCAATGCTGTAGTTGTAAAACCTGAAGGGATGAGAACATTTGGGATACCTAAGTCTAGATTCGAGGTAAAAGGTAAAGTTGTCCCTGTGCTTGACTAACTAAGAACTACACCATGAAGACGTATGGGGAGTGGATGTATAGATTCACGTTTTCTTAACCTCGACACTAGTTGAAGGTGGGTGGTCAGCTTCACGCCCCAGCCGCTTTACCCCCGAAGAAAGAGCCCTTGGTACCCTTTGTATAGGAGGTTGAGTGGGTATCGGTCTGGATGACGTGGAGAAGAGAACATTCTTGCCGCCACCGGGACTCGAACTCCGAAATTTCGGTCGTCCAGCCAGTCAGTCGCTATACCGACTCTCCCTAGATTGGAGGAAATTGTTAAAATGCATTTCAGCTTTCTAAAGCACCGTTACGGTCCACTTTAATATTAAAACTGTACTTTATCCACAGAGTGCATTTATAGTATGTAGGTATGCATTATTCTCAGGGTAAAAATCGACTTCTGCTCTACGCAGCATTGACCACTAGCTGCTTGCAATGGAGGGAGGAACTGGATTTTTATTATTGTTCAGATAAAATTCTTGTTTAAAAGGGTTAAAGACAACATGGTGTAACCACGTACGTTAGATATATGTGGCTTAGGAGTGGACCCCATGGCGAGCTTATTTGAACACGGTAATGGGCATATCAGTTTCATAAACTGCGGCAGATTTCTTGGCTAGCTGAGTGACTGTCACATTCCCACGGAGTTGTTATTTGTTTGGGAGCCCGGACAGCTAAGTCGGTAGACCGAAGGACCACGGGCTGGATGGCCGGTGTTCGATTCCCTGCACGGGAAAAATATGTTTCTCTTCTCTGCAGTGTCCATACCGACTCTGGGAACCACCCAGCCTCCTAATAAACAGGTGCCGGGGGCTATTTCTTGGAGCGTGAATCTGACCGNTGGCACCGTGTATATGTGGTGTTAACCGACGTTTCGGAGGAACGTATCGCCTCCATCTTCAGGGTAGAAGGAAAAATATAAGAAATCCGCAAGCGAAGAGACCGTGAGAACCGGTAAAAGCAGACTCATTTTCCGAAACGTTATGTTCCCTAGTTTTCTATAATACCGCACGACGGAAAAAACCCCAAAACCCAGCAATAATGGACTCTAGTCCAACTTACGTATATATTCGTACCCTATTTCTTTAAGATCCCGTTAAAAATCACCTTCCTGACATGATTCATGGTGCTCATTATGAATTCCACTGTAAAAGAGACTTAAGTTCTTATTACAAACAAACAAAAAACACTCCGTGACCTGTAGTCCGCAAGCGACCGCCGCTTGTCGACAAAGTTAGTTCCAACTTTTTCAGACAGAGGGTGTAGCTTGGTCAGCGCAACGAATCCCCACGGCCGTGAATATCGGTTTTCTAGACCGGAGCTGCTATTTCCTTCAAAGAGCTTCCCAATTATACTCACGAGGCTGAGTGGACTCCGTTCCAGATCCACTACTTCTAAAAAAAAACTGGTAGCGCCGGGAATCGAACCTGGGACCTCTGGATCTGTAGTCAGAAACTCTGAGCACTAGACCACAGGCGGTTAAGTTCTTATTAAGAAGTCAAAAAATTTTCGAAACCTTTTTGCCTTTTAGGTTAGGTGAATATTTAAGTACATGCAGGAAAATTATAATTACATACCATATGCCGTGTGATAACTGTACTGTGTTTAGTTCTGAAACAGGGATTTGTTCTGCAACGCAATAATATCAAGGGCAATAATGCATGCAGAATTATGAACAAAGAGATTTGGAATTATGCATATCTTACTGCACGGAATACACTCTTTTATTCTTACTTGTTATGGATAAATTATTTGAGATGAACGCAGGACTAAGTTACGCCTGCACCGGATTGGTCGTGTTCGTCTTATTAGCAGCAAGGTTATGTTAGTGGCCTGGAGTTGTTTGCATGTCTTATCTGATGGTGTCCGGGCCAGACACGCGGTAATGCGAGCTGATGTGAGGTCCACGAAGTGGCCCCTCGCCTCTTGCTCCGGGTCCTCGCCTACCGGCTCTCCCCGCGAAGGTCGTGAGTTCCGGGATGCCACACACGGCACCTACTCTATTTTAACGTCTAAAGCGACTAGCTAAATTTGTTAATCAAGCAATTAAATTAAATTCTGCGAAATTATCACCACAATATGGAGGTTAAACACCTGGCAATTTGAGACACAACACGAGAACGCTCGTACTGTTACCGTTCCATTCGTAACTTGTAACCCACAAAGTAGGGGGGGCAAGCACATAAGCTAATGCCAAGAGAAGCTTCACAAATTCTTAGCTACAGCAATTCGTCAGATATCTCAGTGATACTGCGTATATTTCACACGGTTAACACATTCTTGTGTTAATGATCTACCGGTGCCGCGTGTTCATACAAAGCTATAGAATGAAATCGAGTCATTATCATTACGATTGTGATGATATTGCTATTGATGATGACAATGTTAATGATAATATCATAAATACTATATTTCCCTAGCTAAAGAGACAGTCTACTACATATTTTTTTAACCGAAATGAGCGGTGTGATGCACATTATGTAAACAGCAACAAACAGGCCTAACAGTAAACAACATTTCTAATACAATTATTGACTTTCTGTACATTATCCATCGTTTTTATTTAAAACGTTTATATCTTAACTAATGTTTTGAATGTTCAGGGCCACACCAGAGGTTCAGTGGTTAGCATACTGGATTAGTATTCAAAGGGTTCAGGTTTGGATCATGTCTGCTGTTGCTAATATACAAATTAAAAGCAACAATGAGAACTGAATAGTATAAATCCAGCTCGAAGCTTCGTGGATACTGAATGTACTTCAGGAGACTGGGCAGTGTCCAGTGTGTGGAGCTTGAAGTTGTGCAGTGAGAAAGTCAGTACTGGAGCAGTCAAAGAGGGACTGTGCCACAAGGTGAACTTCATACTACAGAGCCAGTTCTAGAAAAGTCGTGAATGGGGTGGTTCGTAAACGTCCAACGAAATTGCGCTGTAACATTTGAGTTGTTCGGAGAAGAGATCAGCGCTGACACAGCGAATGTGTCAGTTGGTTCATCAGAAATGTGACATAACAGCCACACCACGTCTGTTACCGATTTCGATATACATACAAACTGAGTTATGGAAGCAAATTGTGAACAAGTGCAGGATAAAATTAAGCATTTTTACTTAGAAATTCAGGAATTAGACAAGGACAAGAATAAGGGAAACATTTTCCACAGTAATCCACATCACAAAATTCACCAAGTTATGATCAGCGACAGGGTAAGATACAGTGCAACACACTCTATTAGTTTCCATCTCTACACTCCATGAGATGTGGTATCTCAGTCAGTGAAGAGACTAGCTGGAAGGTCGATGTTCGATTACCGTCAGGGAAAGATTTTCTCTGTGCCTCATCTGGAACGGATATGGCGTACACGCAGGTCCTTATCCAGTCGGTACCTGAGGATTTTTAAAGGTAAAGGTATAGCTATTCCTGTAACGGTCCGTGGAAGCCCACAGGGTTGTGAGACGTCGAGGGTCCCACATTTTCTAGACAATCGACACACACATGGCGGTAAGGTTGTCAGCCCTACACGACGGCAGCCCTTTACCTCCCAGGAAGATTCCTGGTACTCATTTCTGTTAGAGGCTGAGTCGACGCCAAGCCAGTGTTGCGGCTGGAAGGATTAGGGAAATTGAAAAAAAAATCCACCTCATCAGGACTCGAACCCGCGACTTTCCGGCTTGTAGCATAGTGCCTCAACCAACTACGTTACCGTGTGCCCTCCATGAGGATTTGTGCTTGGTGTAAAGCTGCCGCAGCATAAAGCTGTTATGTGCCAAAGCTATAAATATGTGACACTTTATCTCTAGGCCCTAATGGTATGATTCTGGGCACAGGGACAACTTTTACCTTTTACCTCACATTTCGCAAACTTCTTCTCAATGTCTCAGACTGCGTAAGTGTCACGGGAACTACATGCATGTCAAGATCCTATCATAGCCAAAGATGTGTTTAATTTGTAACTGTACATTATACAAGCACAGATCCTTGTTCTACGATTAAGGACTGTCATATGTTGTGATGAGCGTCTAGTAGAAAAAATGAAATGAAGGAACATATGTGAACCGGACAGTTAAATCAACTTCGCAAAGAAGTGTACAGTGAGAATTCTTCTAGAACTATACATTTTTTCTGGTGCAGCATGGATCTACAACACACAAAAAAAAACACTCATGCTACAATCATGTTACAAAGCGGCTTGCGATCTACGATTTTTGATGATGGGTCATCAATTTACCTTAATGGGCAGCCCCAATAACGTTATGTCACAACATAAAACCGAAATGTTCACTAAACTGACAACAAGAAACGTTTAAAGCTTTGCTCATGAACAGTTAAAACCCCAGCTGACTCTGGAATAAATACTGTCTTCTTATTTGGTTGTTGTCCAAAGAGGAAACGTCTGTTCAGTCTCTGGCCCATATATACGGGAGCATATTGCTTTTCTTACTTTCTTACAGCTGAGTTTCACAGCAGCCATCATTTTGTTTTCGTGTGTTTTAATCAAAGCTTTATTCGTAGAAGCCAGTCCACCGTAACAGAGAGACTCAAGCATCAAGTCAACGAACAAATCGCTGTATGTCACATACATACATACATACACACACACACACACACACACATAGAAAAGTAATAAGGACTGAACTAGCCACAAATGTGTCTAAAGTTACACATATACGACGTAAGCAAGCCAGGGAATAAAAATCTGCAACAGACTAGGCTAATACCTGTAACTATATGAAACAATTAATTTACAAATGACCCAAAATTTAAATATTTATGAATATCAAGGTTCATAATGAAGCTCAGTAGAGAATAAATTCTAGCTATGCTGACATTTACTTCGAAAACTGTTCGTCCGTTGATTTCACGAAATACCGAACATTATGTATATATGTATATATATGCCTGAGGCAGGGCCGCGAAGCTGAAAACTCATCTCTATCTAGCTCTGGGGTCAAGAATGACGAAGCTGTAGGCCCACTCCCCCATACATCTTCATGGCGTGGAGCTTAATTAGTTAAGTACAGGGACAATTTTACCTTTTTATATTGTGACGTGTTGCGCTACGGTAATAGGCAGGTCAACACCCCCCCCCCCAGCGGTGACGTGCCGAGCGGAGCCGAAGTGAGCCGAGTTCAAGCACGCTGGTCGCTATGCAAAGCGAGTAAACAGTGGTTGCTAGAGACGACGGTAATAAACAGCGGTACCTATTATGTAAGAGGCAAACACGGCGACTAGGCAACAAGGAAGCGAGTCGTTTTCCGTTGTCCGGCTGAGGGTTTATAAGAGAACTGCACAGCCTACGACCCGTGACATTGTTGTAATTAATTGTAGCCGATACTTGTAGTTAGTTAGTTAGTTATTTAGTGGATGGGTTTCCCCATGCACCGCGACTAGTTTGATCTATTGTGCTTCCGTCTATGATATTCTACCAGTCTCTATACCCTACGGATAAATGGTGCGTACCATCAGTCCCGCCGAGCAAGCGAGTTCGGCCACTTGCTTAGCGGTATCTACAATGCTTCCCCCATCTATCAGAGGCCTTAGAGACTATTGTTGGGCGGGAAACGTCCTGGAATTTGGCTCAGTGATCCCCTTTGGGGATATGAGGTTCTTTTACGTGCCGTAAAGTTACGACACGGGACACACACCTTAAAGTCCCTCCCGGAGGACTTGTTCCCTGAAATTTTCCGCCCTTAAAAATTCGACGACCTCCGCCGGGTATTTGAACCCGCGTACCACGAGTCATGAGGCGGGAACGTTACCTCTAGACTACGGAGGCCGCTTCCGATACTTGTAGGTTGTTAAATAAACCAATTAACAATCTGAACGGCGTCTTCAGTAACTAAACACGTTACAATATTCTTTTTTTTCCTAGGCACTACAGCCCCAGTGGGCCTAGGCCTACCTCCATGAACTTCTCCGTTCACTTCGGTTTTTCTAGATCTTACACATTCGGTAGGACTCCTTGGGAGGGTGATCAGCTCGTCGCGAGGCCTCTACCTGTACAGAAACATAGAAAAACACACACACCCAAACTAAACATTCATGTCCTGAGTGAGATTCGAACTTACGATCGCGGTTTCCAAGCGAGCGAAGACAATATCTTTCTATATAGGCCTATATAAATGCTGTATATGCTTGTAGTATATGGTCATTTACTCTAAGGGAAGAATATAAATGAATACTGCTTATAAACATGGCGCAGAAAAATATTTATATTCCGATTTGGATGAAGAAAGCGAAGAAGAGAGGACATCAAAGAAGGAGAGACGTCCTGACGGGTACATATCGCATAGCTTTGTTAGGATAGTAATGTTCTGGAGACTGCAATGGGACGAAGACAAATGCGAAGACAAGGAAGAAATCTGATAGGGTAGCAGCCACTTTAGAGGTCGAGAAAAGATGTGGAGGATAATGTTACGAAGCATATTTTTAAATAAAATTTTTGGTTGGAAATGCCTAAGCATCGCGTCCAATGGCGGGCGTTAGCATTAACTGTGTTGTACTGTAACAACAGCAGCCGCAATGCTGATCATGATCTACGTAAATACATTTTATGTCTTCCAGCAGGTAATGTCAGTGCGTAGGAGTAAGTGCAACACAGCTCATGGCGAACCTGACTCCTGTGAAGTTCAATTCACTGCACCTGCCAACGGAATCTTGGGCAATACCACACACACACACACACACATGCATGCACTGCTGGACTAATCCCATATAAGGACTACGTGCCATTTTTTGCTAGCTTTCTCAGGACTAACATCACCTTTCATGCTGTGTCACTGCATCAGCTAAATGACGTCAATTCAGCATTTTCAAGTAGGTTAAAGGTGAAGTGAAGAAAACCTTCATGACATAGACCTTACGCCGGGCTGTCAGCTTCAGTCGTGTTTTGTTTATTTCTATTTATTCTTTTTCTATTTAATAGCTCAGACTGTAGCCCACAGCATCAAATGAGAGAATGAAATTTACCGTTTTCTTCCTGCTTGCTGCTTGTTTACGCCTTGAACACAAGGATGGGGAGCAACGCGTTACTCCGAAACGTACAGTAAAATATTTACCAGTCTATAGGGCGTCACATCGCACAATATATGTATACCCGCCGTGAGAATATTACATCTGACACAGGCTGACTAAAGTCATATAAAGTACATGACGTCACTGAATATAATCACAACTAATCATCATCATTATCACCATCATCACTGACAAGACAACACTTTTTGAGCCACAGCCTGCCTTGGAAGATTATGCAAGCTTTGGTCCGGTTTTCCCTTCTTTGGATTTCGCAACAATAACTTTTTCACCGAGCAAAGTCGTCAGCCTTGCGCCCAGCCCCCAACCTGAAGGATCAGGTCTTTGTACTTCTGTCCCCCAGGGATAGGATGACCCAGTTATACCCCCAGGCACAGATTCACTTCTCAGGCGATGGTGGGGATATCTAACCCCTTTCGTACGGGGAAATCACAACTGAAACCGGTGGCGCTCTTACGGCAGCAAATTACATCCCCAAAATACTGAAGTAGAACTCTTAACTTGTACGTTTGGACCAAGGAAATGAGTTGGTTTCTAAATCTGTCCTTCACACACAATGCAGTCAACATTACAACAAACCAAGCCACATTTAGAAACATGTGTCTTTGGACTGGATAATTATTCCACCTGTTGACGTGGTTTGCTCATTTGAACGAGGTCAGGCTTTACATTATGGCCATTCCGCGAACAGAGTAACATTTGTCACTGCAAGAAACATCTGCACGCCTCCGTACCTCCATGAACCGAAACTAAATATGCCTGACGTCATTTATTGTAGACCTCCGAAATAGGTCCGACGGCATCGAAACCCTGCTAATTAGTTTCTGAGACGGATCGTGTAGATAGGCCGATCTCCTTATTGTGCGATTATTAATTCATTTTATTTTTATATTTTTACTTTTTTGGACATTATCCATCATCCTGTTTTTTATTTAAGAACAACGTTTCGGAGACATGAGGCAAGTATCCGATACGTTGTTTAAAATAGAAACAGGACGACTGATAATGTCCAAAAATCAATAGTTGTATTAATACGCCATCGTCACAAACTTTCAGATATTAATGAATTTTACTTTAGTAACTGAAAAGAAAATGGGCTTATGAGATTGTCATGTTTCTGTGCGCGCCTTTCGTACCTTCTGGAGCAACTGACCGACAATAATGAAAAATTACTTGAAAGTTACGTTGAAGGCCACCCAAACCTCACAGTAAGTAATAATAACCTGGAGAACGTCAGAAATTTTGAGACGAGGGAGATCATTACATTCACTTTCTGTGGCTTCTTGATCTTGTGGATGATTGCAAATGTAGGAAATTACAAAACTTTTGTTACGTTGGATTATCGCTGAAGAGGAAAGAAAAATAAGAGAGCAAGTAAAAATGTTTATTTACTTCTTTTTTCGATAGCTGTAAATAATATACATTGAAGCTAGGAGAGTGAAACTTTGTATGTTGACAGATATTACCATTCCTAAATGTTCAACACAAAAAGCTTTTTGAAAGCGAAGAGGAATGTTAAGGATAAGAATCTTTGAGGTTACTTTTGACAAATTCAATATAATCAGAATTTGTGGCTAAATAACAATATCATCTGAAAACGACAATAATAATTACTTCTAAAATTAATATTCTGCGAGTAACATATTCACACACATACCGCAGCAGTGTGAATACAATTCTGTCCCAAGGCCATTTGCGCGTAAGCTCACTATCTATACCCGTCAGCTAATTTGCACTTCATTGCTGGATTTTAAAGTCAGTTACGTAAATGTTATAACAGTAACGAAACACGTAAGACTATAAATTAAACTGAAAGAAGTGTTAACTCCTGTAATCTCTGGCTAATGCATGCCGAGGAAACATAAACCAGTGTTAATGAAAGTCTGAGCAGTAGGAAAGAGGTTTTAGGAGTTCCCATGGAATTTATTCTATGCATTTCGTGTGGAGCACGCGTGAAACACTGTGTGCAATTACAGTATAATTATAATGCTACAGCAACTGAAGTGAAGTGAAAGCGAAAGAGTGAGTCCTCGTGTCACCCGAATATGTAACCGAATCATACAGAAAGCAGCGAGCAAAGTGAAGAAAATAACTATAAATTCCCTTCCACTTTGTGGAGGCAACCTTACAGGAGAGAAGTCCGATATGAGAATGTTTCAAATTCCAAAGGGCTTATGACTACTGCTGGTATGTTGAAAGTGGAGTACAGTAATTTTCTAATGCTGACGTAGCAGTCTGCTATTTGATGACGATACAGAACGTAATTTTATGGGAAAAAAGGTAAAATTGTCCCTGTACTTAATTAATTAAACACTACGCCATGAAGTCGTATCGGGGAGTCGATTATGGGTCCACCTTTTCTTGACCTCGGCAATAGTTAGAGGTCAGCTTCACGCCCCGGCCGCTTTACCCCACGTGATTTTGTGGTATAAATTTAAAACATGTTAATTGCATAAGGCAAAAGTTTTAGCGTGTTCAGCTGCGGATTTGACGTTAAATGCACCCCAGTGGCGTAGTCATAAGCAAACAAATATTGGAGGGACACACAAGCGAACAGAAGAATAAAGGAAATCTGTAACTGGTTTCTCTTTACTGCCTCAGACACCGGCCCGTGTGCATGTGACTGAATATACCAGTCTCAAGTATGGTACAACAATACTCGTAGCTCTGGAAACCTCCGACATATTCTTCCACTTCGGTGGATGCGGTTTCTCAGGGGAACCTAACATCTGTGCTTTGTGGTTAGCGCCGAATAAAGGAGGCTAAAGGGAATACAAGCCGGTCACGGTAGCCGAGCGGTCTAAGGCAGGCATGCACTGTCTTCGCTCGCTTGGAAACCGGGATCGTGGGTTCGAATCCCACTAAGGGCATGGATGTTTAGTTTGTGTGTGTGCGTTTTTCTGTGTTTGTGTACAGGTAGAGGCCTTNATACATTGAAGCTAGGAGAGTGAAACTTTGTATGTTGACAGATATTACCATTCCTAAATGTTCAACACAAAAAGCTTTTTGAAAGCGAAGAGGAATGTTAAGGATAAGAATCTTTGAGGTTACTTTTGACAAATTCAATATAATCAGAATTTGTGGCTAAATAACAATATCATCTGAAAACGACAATAATAATTACTTCTAAAATTAATATTCTGCGAGTAACATATTCACACACATACCGCAGCAGTGTGAATACAATTCTGTCCCAAGGCCATTTGCGCGTAAGCTCACTATCTATACCCGTCAGCTAATTTGCACTTCATTGCTGGATTTTAAAGTCAGTTACGTAAATGTTATAACAGTAACGAAACACGTAAGACTATAAATTAAACTGAAAGAAGTGTTAACTCCTGTAATCTCTGGCTAATGCATGCCGAGGAAACATAAACCAGTGTTAATGAAAGTCTGAGCAGTAGGAAAGAGGTTTTAGGAGTTCCCATGGAATTTATTCTATGCATTTCGTGTGGAGCACGCGTGAAACACTGTGTGCAATTACAGTATAATTATAATGCTACAGCAACTGAAGTGAAGTGAAAGCGAAAGAGTGAGTCCTCGTGTCACCCGAATATGTAACCGAATCATACAGAAAGCAGCGAGCAAAGTGAAGAAAATAACTATAAATTCCCTTCCACTTTGTGGAGGCAACCTTACAGGAGAGAAGTCCGATATGAGAATGTTTCAAATTCCAAAGGGCTTATGACTACTGCTGGTATGTTGAAAGTGGAGTACAGTAATTTTCTAATGCTGACGTAGCAGTCTGCTATTTGATGACGATACAGAACGTAATTTTATGGGAAAAAAGGTAAAATTGTCCCTGTACTTAATTAATTAAACACTACGCCATGAAGTCGTATCGGGGAGTCGATTATGGGTCCACCTTTTCTTGACCTCGGCAATAGTTAGAGGTCAGCTTCACGCCCCGGCCGCTTTACCCCACGTGATTTTGTGGTATAAATTTAAAACATGTTAATTGCATAAGGCAAAAGTTTTAGCGTGTTCAGCTGCGGATTTGACGTTAAATGCACCCCAGTGGCGTAGTCATAAGCAAACAAATATTGGAGGGACACACAAGCGAACAGAAGAATAAAGGAAATCTGTAACTGGTTTCTCTTTCCTTCCTCAGACACCGGCCCGTGTGCATGTGACTGAATATACCAGTCTCAAGTATGGTACAACAATACTCGTAGCTCTGGAAACCTCCGACATATTCTTCCACTTCGGTGGATGCGGTTTCTCAGGGGAACCTAACATCTGTGCTTTGTGGTTAGCGCCGAATAAAGGAGGCTAAAGGGAATACAAGCCGGTCACGGTAGCCGAGCGGTCTAAGGCAGGCATGCACTGTCTTCGCTCGCTTGGAAACCGGGATCGTGGGTTCGAATCCCACTAAGGGCATGGATGTTTAGTTTGTGTGTGTGCGTTTTTCTGTGTTTGTGTACAGGTAGAGGCCTTGCGAGGAGCTGATCACCCGCCCAAGGAGTCCTACCGAATGTGTAAGATCTAGAAAAACCGAAGTGAACGGAGAAGTTCATGGAGTTAGGCCTAGGCCCACTGGGGCTGTAGTGCCAAGGGGGGGTGGGGGGAAGGAATACAAGCCTATCAGCATTGCCGAGCGGTCTAAGACATGAAAGGTCTTCGTCAGCTCGAACAGTGGGATCGTGGGTTCCAATTCAACTTAAGGCATGGATGTCTGTCTATGTTTATTTTGTGATTGTGCTAGCTACCTGCCTTGTGACGGTCTGCTGCCCAGCCCAAGGTGTCCTGAGTGTCTTAGATCAAGAAACTGAAGTGAAACGAAGCGTGTCACGGATGCCCTGTGCTGCAAGGAGGACGAGTAAAGGGAATACAAAGAGTTTTCGTCTCATGGAGAGAGGACGTGCGTGTGGCCGCCTGCGTAGAGATGACGCTCGGTAGATAAAATTTTAATTTTTTATTAAGATGGCAAATGGTTTGCACCCGCAAAAGGCAAGTCTGCATTTAATGTTGACTGACATTTTCATAATATTCACATAAAACTTTAAAATATTTAGGAACGTTAGGCCTATGGCATCATACCAATAATAACTCTCATTAACGCCACACTCTCAACCGTCTACTGAATCCGTGGATGCTGCTTCTATGCGAAAGAGCTGACTTGCATTTCTCGTTCGTTCGCGTGAAAATCTGAGATGCATTTTTTGCTACGTATTGGGCACCTTCAGTGTCCACAACGTTCTGTTATAACACGATCCATAACTCATTTGTTTTATCTCCTGTCTTGTTATTTCTATCGCTGATCTAACAAACCTAATTTCTGCTGCCTACATTCTAGATTTGCCGGTCACGGTAGCCGAGCGGTCTAAGGCATGCACTGTCTTCGCTCGCTCGGAAGACGGGATCGTGAGTTTGAATCCCACTCAGGACATGGATGCGTAGTGTTTATGTGTGTGCACAGGTAGAAGCCTTGCGACGAGCTGATCACCCGCCCAAAGACTCCACCCTACTACTAAGATCTAGTAAACCGAAGTGAACGGAGAGTTTCATGGAGGTAGGCCAAGGCCCAAATTGGGGCTGTAGCGCCAAAGGGGAAAAATATTCTAGATTTATTCCGCTTTATCATGAACCAAGCCTCGTACTCATGTAGTAGAAATGTTACTGTCATTCTAATGTATAGTTTCATATTGTCACGACTTAATGGTTGGACCACAGGCGGGTGTTGGATTGGTAAATTGGATTTACTGACTAACTACTTGTATATACCACTCCGAACTACAAGTAATTATAATACTTTGCTGATTCTCACAGTGCAAGTCACTAGCACATGCTATCTTTTTTTTTTAGTCTTCACTAGTTGTTGCTAGGTAACAGCTCTCAACAATGACTATTCCTCTGCGATGTTTCCACTAGACGTTTCCTGGTAATGAGTGGAGATTCTTCAACTTCCGTGGTCATGCCGTTGACGGCTGGTTAACACTCCACACCTGAACTCATAGCGCCATCTTCTGAGCTTCCTTGCAGAGCCCGGCTATCGACTAACTGCTCACTTGGAACCACGGAACTCTCCTGCCAATTCTCCACTGATCTTTTCTTTATAACCACTTTACACGGATCGAATATAAAACACTGTTTCCAACAATACCCCTATTGTTATAAATGTGTTTACCGAACCGTTGCTTAGCAATAGATCGGACATCGTTTCCGCGGGAACTCGTTTACCGAGCCGTTACCACGCAACACATGTTCCTTCTCACGATCGTTGAATAACAACCGTATTACAAAGTTACAACATGATAGTTCATGTTGTTTTGGACTATTCACAAGAGACACTCAGCTGCAAAGTTAATATTAAAAATGCACTGTCGGTCTGTCCTTCTTCCTCTCATTCAATGAATCATAATTTTACGTTGTAAAAACTCCGTGGCTTTTAGTCCGCAAGCGAACTCTACCGACCCTGCGACCGCCGCTTGTATGTGAAGTTAGCGACAAATAAGCTTACAATTTGTTACAAGCATTAGCACATAAGCATAACTACTTGTACTTCTAGTCTGGGTGGAATAAATCCTATGTGATTTCAATCTTAGGAACCCTGTATCACCGAACAACTTAGAACTGTTTTAAAACGAAGAATTTCTTCACTTCATTCCGTGGTATAAAATATATTCCTTCCAGATCATAAATGTTTTCTTCTAACTGTAGAGGAATTAGGTCTACTGCGATATATCGCACGCAATGATTATCGAGTGTTGAGTAAAAAAAAGTAAAGGTATCCCTGTACCAGGCCGTGAAGGCCCATAGGGTTGTGAGACGTTGAGGGTCCCACATTATCTAGACAATGGGCTCAAAGATGGCGGTAAGGTTGTCAGTCTTACGCGCCGGCCGCACTTTACTCCCCAGGAAAATTATTTAATTCATTCCTGGTACTAATTTCTGTTAGAGGCTGAGTCGACCCCAGGGCCATAGTGTGGCTGGAAGGATTAGGTGAACTGAAAAAAATCTAATGACCTCATCGGGACTTGAACCCGGGACCTTCCGGCTTGTACCATAGGGCCTCAACCAACTACGCCACCGCGTGCCCCCTCGTCCAGTGTTGAGGCAACATTTATCTGTCAACTTATTCGAATGTAGAATGGAATTCGATAATAATTTTTTTCAGCCTAGGGTATCGCAGAACGGATATGAGTATTTGAAAACTTGGTTGGCGAGAGCTGGGAAGAAAAGGTACTGCTTTTGGTCTTTCCTACATGCCTCAACCATTTCAATTCATAATTCCTCATTACTCCTTAACTAACTTTAATATGTTCTCATTCATTTTCTTATGTTTTGATTGAGTCTGCATATGGCTACATCTGACAATAGAAAATTCTCTGTTCCTTTTCTGCATTTTACAATTGCTTTTAAGCAAAGTCCAGGAATCTTTATTTTCATTTTCAGAATTTTTATTGTCGGAATTTAAGAAAAGTTCCTTTCAGTATCTTCCCAAGAAAAAAAAATTCTCTTATTTTTCCACATTCATCTTCGGAGCTCTGTAACGTCACATTAGCATGACAATACATTGCAGTTATACTAAAATGAAACAAAAGTGCACCGAACGTGGCGCCCGATTGAGTAGGTCCCAGCACTTCCACTCCTTACCCAGAAGGTCCTAGGGTTTAAATTTGGTTAGGAGATCGCCTATTGGACAAAGCATTACACTCAGCTCAGCTACAGGAGGGCAAGAAGCTGTAGCGTCACTGCGGCTGCGCAACTGGAGGGAAATATTGACCTTTAAACGCATCAGATTTATGCTGTAATATGAGTGACGCAGGACATTGGTTGTGACGCCACTAACCTTTCTGCTGAAACTGATTGAGTACAGGTGCCACAGCGGTCCGCGCCGAACACGCAGCTGTTATCAAATTACATCCTCTCCCCTGAGGGTAGCCTCGGCCAAGAACCCCAATAAAATAATAAGAATGTAAGTTCGTACGCTATTTCAGACGCACTACAAATACTGGCTACTTTTTCATTCATGCACGTGGCTATGAAAATGATTTGACCCTACCTTGAGCCAGTCCCGGAGCCATATGACTTCAGGTTTGGGGTCACCGACGACCTCGCACAGGATAATGACCGTGTCGCCTTCAACAGCTTCAGTTGACCTCGGTTTAGTCACGAACAATGGCACCTTGGAGTATCTGAAACAAGAATGGGGAGCTCTTGCACTACAGATACTGAATCAGCTGACTACAAAACCGTTACACAAGGTAATTTCACTCTTATTTTGTGGACTTCAACTTCACTCGAACTTTGAGGCATTTTACTTCAATGTCAATTGCAATTCATGTCCTCGGGCTTCTCTCTTATAGCTCAAAATTCGATGCCATGTAAATGCAAGATTGCTTAAGGGACGTGTGTGGGAAGGAACACTGAACACGTGCAGCGTAAAATGTGCGCTGAGCCCTTCGAAACATGCTCCCGAGCTGCCAGCAGCTGGGACAGCCTAAATGGACGAACATTAACATTCACGACCAACTGTTTCAGCTGTGTACAACCAATACATGTAGCCTGTGTAATTATTGTCCTGAGGTTTCGCTGCTGCGCTCTAATGTGTAACTTCGAATTTAGAGAATATGAGACATCAAATGTGAATTGAACATTGGATGCGGCATTTTATCGAAAGTTAAATCTATGCTGTATGTTCTGCATTTACAAATTCAACGTCTGACGGACGTCAGTTGATTCAAGCGATCACTCAGTTGCTGACGTAGATGGTTAAGTTTCTTTAACATGAATGTCCGTGCAACCTGGATGTATTCTGATCGTGTCAACAAGAAGATTCATATTCATTCAACTGCCCACAAGTTCTAATTAAATCTATCCTGTCGGGTTGCCTCGATTTCTTGCATTAAGAGCGAGTAGACCTACCACATCTTTAAATTCTAATTTTATTATCCTGCATGACACTAGATGAGGTCAGATCAGTCAGGATTTCGTCCTTCGTCGTTGCAGTTAAATTACGATACATGAAAATTTCACATAATCAACCAAATGTGTTTCACAGGTTTTTCCTGCCTCGTATTCAGGCACTCTCGAGTGATAATAAGGATCGAGAGATCGACTATACTCACTGGAACCTTTCCTTACTCTTATCTGATTCCCTCCTTCGCCTGTTTATGTTAGACAGACTGTCTGCTTCTAATTATAGTCCATATTTCAAATTCATTATTTATAACGCGTAATACATGGCTTATCAGCTGAAAGCGTGGTTAACCCATGAAGCCTGAAGTGACTCTAAATAATATTAGAAACTTCAGCTTCTATCTCATAGAAAACACATTGTGTCCTCATTAAAACTCCATCAGGCTAGTGTCATTTCCGGAAATAATGGATGTTTATTGTGATAATCGCATCAACCCCATAAATACAGTCTGGTGAAAATTTAGTTTCTAAATATTAACGTAGGTACTACTTGTACATGTGGTTACCCCTGTCAAACGTGCCACGAATCCAAGAGTTCAGTCGAGTTCGCCTGCAATATTGGTTTGCCTGTCTAAACTATCTGCGAGGGTACGTCACGCCTCAACTAGGCAACCTTACACAAGAAAAGACCTGTGTGTTGAGCGGCATTTCCGGTATGGAAATCTTGGTTCCTTTCATATGTTAAGAATTCAACCTAGCAACTTTCTAATGATGACGTAACGATTTACATGATCTCGATGATGGTTCTGGCACTGTCAGCGAAGGACTTTCTGCACCGCCGTACAGTACTTACGGGATCTCGGGTCCAATTACAGTGGGCAGCTTGGCGATGGGCGGGGCATCCGTCACTTGTACGCTCACTCGTGTTGAGGTCTCGGCGCGACCAACCTCATTCGTCGCCGTGCAGCTGTAGACGCCGGCGTCGCGAGCCGAGATTCCAGCCAGTGCTAGCTCGACGGTGCCGTCGTGATTTAAAGTCATCACAATGCGACGACTTGGGCGCAGACGCACTCCATCGCGGTGCCTGTTGTAGAGAACGCCATGACTGTAGCAAGATGACGTTCAAAATAAAACGGAAACATGTGCTGCAAGAAATATGCATAAGACCTGTAACACTGCTCTTTAGTGAGATGCAGACCGTTCGTGTATGTCAAGCCTGACCCTGGGTAAGGCTCCATGGACTTAATAAATCAGTCAGTCAGTTAGTCAGTCCGTCCGTCCGTCCGTCCGTCCATACATTCATTTATCCATATATTTGTCTGTCTGTCTGTCTGTCGGTCTATCTATGGCTCTACAGCCCTTCGGACCTCGGCCGGTTTTTCAGTTTCTTAATCTATACACAGTTGGTTGTACTCCTTGGACGGGGGATCAGCCCGTCGCAACCTACACAGAGAACAACACAAACATGGAATAAACGCACGCAGACATCCATGCCTCGAGTGAGATTCGAACCCGATGATCCCAGTGTTCGGTCGGGCGAAGACATTTCACGCCTTACCGCGCGGCCACTTGAGTATATACCCATAAGTTATGTGGTTGCGCCGGTCATGGTACCGAGCGGTCTAAAAGGCATGCACTGTTTTCGCTCGCTCGGAAGCCGGGGTCGTGGGCATGGATGTTTTGTGTTTATTGGTTTCTTTGTTTGTTTGTGTGTGTGCGTGCGTGCGTTTTCCCGTGTTTGTGTACAGGTAGAGGCCTTGCGACGAACTAATCACCCGCTCAAGGAGTCCTGCCGAACGTATAAGATCTAGCAAACCGAAGTGAAACGGAGAGTTTCATAGAGGTAGGCCAAGGCCCAAATGAGGGCTGTAGCGCCAAAGAAAAAAAACAGTCGTTGACTTTGCCGCGAATGTTCAGAAACGTAACAAGAATCAAACAATTATGAATAACAGTAAATTACGGGAGCCTGACTTGAAATATCACGCGATAGACCTACTTGCTTTTCCTGGCTACACTCAATAACTTTACTTTGGCTATATAATAACTCAGACTAAAATGGCTTCTACTGGGTCTTAAATTCAAGAACCTGTGACCATGTGACACGTACGATGCGAATTCCTGGAAACGGGCCAGAAGAGACAAGTATTTTCACCAGGCACAGTGCCATGTCATGGAGCCAGTGTTAGCCTTGCTTCATAATGAAAACGTTTATTTATCTTACATGTCTGTCTGTCTGTCTTCATAGTAACCTTTTAACCAGTGAATGGAGGTCCATCACATTGGAGGTCATACCAGACATGTTTTCAGAAGCCCGAAAATAAATTAACACAAAGACTGTGTCAAAATGAAATTCAGTTTCTATTATTTGAGTCGATTGCAGGAAGTTTGCAAAATCACTGTCGCCCCGTCACACCACGTCCCCCATCCTGGGGTCCGCACTATATGCAGCAGAAGGCCGTGTCATAGCTTAGGCTGTTAGTCTCCACCTACTCATCGGAGAGTCCCGAGTTTAACCCTTGGAGAAACCATGTGGGATCCATAGTAGGCAAAGCTGCACTGGGGAATGATTTCAGATTACTTCGGTCTTCCCCTGCCACTTATAATCCCATCAATGCTCCAGTCTCTCAAATCTGATTTGGGGCTGGTAGAATAAATCAATTTTCCGCCCTCTTTTCTCAAAGGGTTCAGCCTCACCTCACCACAGAAAACAAAAAGATAACGGATAGGAACGTAAAGGCTGAGTTCTTAGATCCAATTAGGAGCATGCATTGTACAGTTTACATGCTATAGCATTCTTTTGGTTCGTATGAGCCAGGCCAGGAAAATTCACCGCCTGACTACACAACAAAAACGACGCTTTTGTGCATGCGTTGTCATGAGGAAGACTGGTTACTGCCAGGTGACGCGTTTCCATTTCTATACGACCTAACTTATGGACCAGTGTACGCCACAGGTGAAGTCTCTAACTTCAGCCCGCAGATACATAGTGAGAGAATACTCTCAACACGACTTGCAATAAGGAGTAGGCCTCTACCTGTGGGTACAAGACCAAGCTGTGACGTACGAGTACTCACTAGATCACGCCCAATGCCGTGAATACCTCCACTTGTGTCCGTACTCGTGGAGTGCTCACCACATGACTCCCAGTGAAGTAAACATTTTCTTCACTTCTAGCCCTAGCTCCCAGGACGTGGAGTACTCACCACATAACGCCCACTGTGTGATAGGCCTCCACTTCTACCCCTAACTGCGAGGACGTGGGGTACTCACAAAATGAAGCCCACTGAAGTGAAGACCTCCACTTCCACCCCTAATTCCGAGGCCGTGGAGTACTCACCACATAACGCCCACTGTGGGATAGGCCTCCACTTCTATCCCTAACTCCGAGGACGTGGGGTACTCACAAAATGAAGCCCACTGAAGTGAAGACCTCCACTTCCACCCCTAACTCCGAGGGCGGGGTGTACTCACCACATAACGCCCACTGTGGGATAGGCCTCCACTTGGGCCGACAGTCGCAATTCGCCCCCCTCGCGGACGCTGTGCTCTGGGTCCAGCTCGAATAGAAACTCCGGAGCGACGTATGCACGGATGCCCTTGTCCACCACCAGATGACAACGGCATGACACGGCGCCATTGGTGTTCCGCGCGGTAGCCGAGTAGCAGCCGGAGTCCTCCAGTCTGGTGTGACTCATCTCTAGCGTGTGGAAGTTCTCCTCGCTCCAGAAAACGTGGTGATCTGCAACAAACGTATGTTTCGCGATGCCTCAAGTAAATGCCGTGCCATAGCTCAGGCGGTTACTCGCATGCTTTCCACCGCGGCGGCCCGGGTTCGAGCTCAGGTCAGGTCATGTGGGATTTGTGGTGGACAAAATTGCACTGGGGCAGGTTTTCTCCAAGCACTTTCGTTTCCCCTGCCAATTTTCATTCCACCGACTGCTCAACATTCATCATCATCTATCATCCGTACAATGGGCCAATTGGTGGCCGAAGTACCAAGTACTGTCTCACCCCAACGCAAGAAACTAAAAGAAAAATGATAAGTTGTAAAGTTCAACTTTACGTTATACATTAAAAGTGCAAAAGAAATTCGCTCGTGTTTAGGGTTCATAACATTCTTTCGGCAAGCGTTTTCAACGAATTTCGGAATTAGGTATATTAATGAAAGTTCTAAATATTATCCTGGAGATCCCACAATCATGCAAGCCTTCCAGTGTCTTATCTTAAATTATCTTTTGGGACAGATCACCTTGCAGTCCTGTGAAAGTTAACTCACGTTTCGGAAAACATGTCGCCTCTACATTCTAGGCTGAAGAATAAGCGAAGACAGAAACGAGCACGAAGCAGACAACAAACACTTGTTGATGGCCTAAACGTCTTCAACAAGTGGAGATGCCGTGACATTTTATTTACGTAAGGATTTGAAAATTTTCAGAAGTACTTATCTAGAAACGATCTTCGAAATTTTCACTTACTGCTACTCAAAATGGCGACTGTAATTTTAAAACGTGTGGTAAATATGAGATCAATGTTAAAGTACCCAAATTAAGACTTTAATTGGATCACAGAAGAAATATCCTATACGACATGCAGACATCTCTGTTGTCCAAACTCCCAACTAGAAATATTCCTTATTAAAGTTTCTAAGTGTTCAGTTCTTCTCTGATGCTTATTGTTTTCTTAATCTTAATGTTTTATTCAATGTTTCTGCGTTTATCATGCGTTCCAGAACAATAACTAAGCAGTTTAAGCAAGACCTGTGCTCACTTACGGCCTTCGCAATTAGTTAATTACTGTGTCGTCTTGTATGTACGGGTGTAACTAATAGCTGAACGCGGAGCAGTTTCTATACTGCCACGACATCTATAGCTATATCAGAAACGCTATAGTTTCGAGGGCTCTGATGGTGAAGACACCATGATCACCCGGAGCGCCGGCAAAGTAGCCCACTTAGGTCTAGCTGTAACTGAAACAATAATATGAGTAGCTTATAGCTCTTAAATAAAAAGAACACGCCCAAAAATATTATGAAGTTGACCTTACACAGGAAACGGTCAAGTTATGGCACCTCATTACCACGGTAATAAAATTTCCCATTCAGTAAAATATAGGAAATATCCTGACCAGCTGCATGAGTCTCCTTCGCAGGTAGGACTCCGGTCCATGCAGTGAGTGAGTCAGTCACACTGCTCTTCTGTCTTAGATCGAAATATTCTCCTCAGTATTCGGTGTTCAATTAAAATGTAAACAGGCCGTGAAGGATAGTTACTATAGGATTCTGACGATGGTGTATAACACACTGATATATTGGGTTTCTGGACTTTATCCATCGTCCTGGTTTTTAAGATAACAAACAAATGTGTTTGCAACAATTTGTTATGAAAATTTTTACTTATTAGCTCTCATGGACTTGGCCTGGTCTCAGGTGTTTATAATCTTCATGTTTTGTGACACTGGTTTGTCCAGTGATTGAGGCTAGCTCTTTCTAACGGACCCAACAGAATAGGTGTTTCCCCTTTTCCTTCACCTGAGGACGGAAACAGATCCAGTTTCCGAAACGTCGTGTTTTTATTTGTTATCTTAAAAACCAGGACGATGGATAAAGTCCAGAAACCCAATATATCAAGGCCGTGAAGGCCCATAGGGTATGAGACGTCGAGGCTCCCACATTTTCTTTAGACAATCGGCTCACAGATGGCGGTGAGGTTGTCAGCCTCACGCGCCGGCCGCCCTTTACCCCCAGGAAGATTCCTGATACTCCTTTCTGTTAGAGGCTGAGTGAACCGAGGGTCATAATGCGGCTGGAAGGATTAGGTAAACTGAAAAGAATCACCTCATCAGGAGTGGAACCCGCGACTTTCCGGCTACTTTCAATTTGAATTTCTATGTGAGAGTAAGACCAGTTCTTCTGATTAACAAGCAGTGAACATGGTTTCAGGTGCTGTCATACCGTCTTGTTTGAGCGCCTCTCCGTCCTTGCTCCAGGTGAGTTCTGGCGCTGGGCGTCCAACGACCTGGCAAGTCAGCCTTACCGGGTACGTCATCTGTACACGGCGGTCACGGAGACGCATAGTGAACTGTGGTGGCGTGTCGGCGTCTGGCTCCTGGTCGTCCTGGATTCCACTACAACACAGCAATACCACGTCAACTGACCCGTTGTATTCGGTTGATTTCACGGTGCCTACTTACTGTGCAGGTTACACTGTAAATAATGAACTGACGATGATATAAAAGGAAGTGCTTGTGGCTTATCTCAACTGCTTGAAGGAAACACACATTAAATTTTGCAAAGCTATGCTACAACACTACACGCAGCTCTGAAACATTGGCAAAGACAAAAACAGCACAACAGAAACACCAAAAATGAGATTTCTTAGGAAGATGGCGGGATACGCATTAGAGAGGAAAATTATAAATATTGATTAAAGACAAACTAAATATCATCATCATCATTATCATCATCATCATCATCATCAGTAATCTGTCAGACGACAGGTCCACAGTCTCTTCCAAAACAATTCCTCTACTTAATGCGATCTAGAGCTTTCTCCTTCAAATGACAGTATCCTCTTCTGTCCCCAAGGTCATCCAGCATCTTCTTACGTCTTCTTGCTCGTCTTCTTGTCACTTCTATCCGCCCATCTATCTTTCCTTCGATAACTTCTTTTAGAAGGCAGTTTCTGCGTAAAACATGACCAATCCAATTAGCCTTCCGTTTTCTTATTTCGTGTAGGATATTCCTCTGCTCACTGACTCTAATTAACACTTCTTCATTTCTCACATAATCGGTCCAACTGATCTTCTCCATTCTTCTCCAACACCACATTTCGAAGCTTTCCAGATGTTTCTGATCTACTGCCCTAAGTGTCCATGTTTCAGCCCCATACAGAGCTATGCTCCAAATGTAGCATTTCACTAGTTTCTTCCTCTAATTTAAGTCCAATTTGCTGGTAAAAAGATTCTTCTTCTTGTTAAATGCAGCCTTTGCCATGGCAATACTGGATCTAATTTTCATTAGTACACCTTCCATCATCTGTTAATAAGCTACCCAAATATTTAAAACATTTCACATTCTCCAGTTGTTTTTGGTCTATCTTTATTGTAACTGGGGTTGGTTGTCTCGAAATATTCAATACTTTTGTTTTCTTCACATTCATTTCCATGCCATAGCACCTTCCAATTTCGATTAGTCTATCAATCATGCCCTGTAGCACAGTTTCTTCCTTAGCCATTAACACAAGGTCATGTGCATATTTCACAGTTTCAATAATTTGCCCTCCTAATTTGAAGTCTCCGAGTTCATCGGAAACTAAATATATTCAATATAAATAATACTGTGACGCGTATATCCATTGCCAGGTAACGGGTCGGTGAACACATTCCCGCAACACATTCGCACACGACAATAGGACATCCACTGATACGTAACAGAACAGTACACACGCATCCTTAACAACAGAAGACGGTGTTTTCTGTGGCGTCCGTGTTGAGAGGGTATAAAAGGGCACAGTCAGAAGACGCGACGGACTATACAACAGCAGTCGACTCGAATCGAGTCTTCGGAACTGGAAGCTGCTGAATAATGGCAAGAAAAAAGATTCCATGTGTGATGTGAAGTTACAGTGAGACTATGATAAACCCGTTGCCAGGTTACGACTAGTGAAGACTGAGAATCCTAGTGCATGTGCGAATAGCGATAGCGTTGTTTTGCCTGTAGTCCCGAACTGTGTGAATGTATGAGCCTGAACACATTTCAGAACAGTTCATGCGCTACACACCTACAGGAGAGAGCCACTGGACGCCAGCGGCTAATGCAGGAAGGATCAACCTAGCTTACAAAGGAACGGAACTGATCGAAAGGTGAAGACCTTAATGTTGTTCACGATGACGACGAAGATAATCTCAAGAAGGGTCATGAAGACCACAGCCAGGACTTATGTTTCTTCCTTGGCACTACAGCCCCAGTGGGCCTAGGTCTACCTCCACGAACTTCTCCGTTCACTTCGGTTTTTCTAGATCTTACACATTCGGTAGGACTCCTTGGGCGGGTGATCAGCTCGTCGCAAGGCCTCTACCTGTACACAAACACAGAAAAACGCACACAAACTAAACATCCATGCCCTGAGTGGGATTCGAACCCACGATCCCGGTTTTCAAGCGAGCGAAGACAGTATATGCCTTAGACCGCTCGGCTACCGTGACCGGCAACGACGTACTTTACGAGTGCTATTTACAAAGTGCACAGTGCAGTGAATTCCTTAAAGTGTGTTTGCCTGGAGATGGCCCTGTGTGGCCGAAACATGTAGCACATTAACACAGAATGTATATAAAGTTCTATGAACATTTTAAGGAACATTTTATGGAATTAAATGTTGATTAGTGTCATCTGTAACTATTCTGATTTTGTCGCATTACAGATGGAAGCTTACACGTTGGAATATTAAGATGCACCGCATTGCACTCTAGGGTGCAGCTCTGTGACATAAACATATGCAACACAAGCAATACGCACAAAATGTTGACGCAGTCAGCGGCTGTAATATCGACACCTGACATGCTATCACCGCCATCAGAATCAATACTCAGAATAATCTAAATTGCCTAATTAATAATTCTGTACAAATATAAAAAAAACTTGCAAGAGCAGAGCAGGAAAGACGGCAGATCTCATAAAGTTCCACCCACCGCTTGAGCTTGTGGTCTGCCTCCAAAATCTTGGGGTCGTTGATGACAAGGAGCCTAGCGAAGGTGGAGACACGGCCCACCTTGTTGGTCGCCTCGCACATATAGCGCCCAGAATCTCCGTCCCTCAGTTCCTGAATGGTCAGGCTGCAGGAATGCAATCCGTCGAAGTGTGTCACGAACCTTGGGTCGTTCAGTTCCATACCGTCCCGGTACCAGTTCACTTCTGGGACTGGATCACCCCGCACCTGCAACAGTTCCTCGCAATTAGGGCCTAGTATGAGTATGTGGGCCTGTGCTGTGACGACCCTAAATTTTAATAAGCAGAAATGGCCTCCCAGCTAGGCCTTTGGAAACTAAGGATGAATTATCCGTGACAGGGTTTCGTTTATACTTCCAAGTTTTATTGCGCAAAGTTTATTGCAACAGGATATGAATGTTCTTCTGTAATTGCATGAGAAGTTCTGAAAAGAACTCATAAAGTTTACTGTTTCTTGATTGCTTCAATCTCGTGTGTGTGTGTGTATATATATATATATATATATATATATATATACAGAAGAAACAAAACTTTTACAACAAGAATTATACACCTTTGACATTTCTTTGTTCCTAATAATCATTTGACCTCAGAAATCCGCGTGATCGGCACACTGATGTTACTGATCAAACAAGGAAACACATACAAAAATAACTTCGGACTTCGACCTATATTCTTGCCTAATATTACCGTATGTCATGACGTAACAGATATCTTTTTCCTCAGAAATATCTCCCATAGTAACCATGCATTTTTTGTGCCGAAGGATTGTGACGAAAAAAATGTGAGTTCCCAAAATTTTGTGAGTTAGGAAAAGAAGAATATTTGTACTGCACTTCACTCTGAGATAGAAAGAAATGTGAAATAGTATGGAATTAATAATTAGATGCGTCTTACATGCCTGATCAAAGAGTCAGATTATAGGAAATTCAGAGATTCGCCATAGTATAATATGATGCTTTTGGCAGACTTAATCTAAATTTTTATTATAGAAATAGGAATTTCTAAACCTGCGATCATTGTGGGGACAATGCGAACATGTGCAGCGGGTAACATTAGAAACACAGGAGTCTGGTGTCTGCTGCAGGAAATGTTAGCTGGTTTCTTTGAAACCTGCTATGGAAGAGCCAGAGACTCAATAGCTGCTACGACACCATGAGAAGATTTTGGCTTCTGAGCTTTGGGCAGTTCCTAGCAGCATATGGAGTTCTACAGCGGTGTGTATTCCTTGCTATTTTGTAGAATACCGGTCAACGGAAAAAGTCCAAAAACCCAGGTAGTCTTACTTTACCTGTTTAAGAAGCAGATATTAACTACTCGCAGCCTAAACTTTATACGACCAAACGAAATGATTGTCCTGTCATTGAAATTTAGTAATCATTAGTTAATAATAATAGACGTTTCGGAAATCAAGGAACGTAAGGAAAGAGAGTTTGAGAGCCGACACCAAAATTGTGTGAGAAAATTACGTGAATGCTGTACATGGACGTTGAACCCCACTCATCTGACGTGGAGTCGAACTCCTCAAAATTATTCTGAGGCAAAAATTGTACCACCATAAAATAACATCATCAAATTCAAGATATAGGATTTTGAAGCCTCTTCCATCTCAATTCCCTTTCCACCTATTTATAGGTTCTCCCATGTCCCTTCTCCAACATACTGCCTCGAAATAAACAACAATTATTTCAACTGCCTGAAAAAGTCCTCAAGATATATTCGTAAATAAGTGAAGTGGAATTATGTTACTGATTAGTGTTAAATTTTCTGTGTCCAGTTGGAGCCGGGTGATAGAATAATTTTGACTTGTGTAGAGAAATGTGAGGTAGCAAATGCAGTGCAATTGGTTCATCCAAACAGGTGATCATTAAAACGTTCCTACTTTCCAAGACAGAAGCCTATTTCTTCTTGTCTGACAATTATAAAGATTTATCGGGCAGTTACCAGTAAACCTGCTATCAAGTCAAGTTCAGTCATATCTTTATCCCACCCGTTGACCCGTGATTGAACTGTCAAGCTCCCAACTACTGACAAGTCACTCATTCCAACAATTTCCCAGAGCCAATTAGCCGTGTATAAAACCTAGTGGGAAAATCTTTGGTAAAATTATTTTCCTTCAGCGTACAGTAAATTTTAATGGCCCCCATACAAAATAATTAGTTACATTCTTTGCACTACACGTGTTTACTTGGTATTCTGCCTTCGCGAAATTCTACGAGTAAAGTAGGGGAAGAAGCATAACGCCTTACTCTTGCCACTCTGACTCATGAATACTTGCCGAAAGCCTCAATGAACATAACTAGACTGAATATTTATATTACAGTGCCGTCAATAATGCAACCAATTTATTCCTCACAATTTTCACTTTTTACAACATGTTTCGCCCCAAACTGTCCATCATCAGGTACTTCAATTCGTCAAATTGTTAACTGCATTGAATGTCGGTCATAAATTTCACGTGTAACTGCAATGTTGACGGAACTCTAGTATAAATATTCTATGTAAAATGTTATAGAAATGCAACAGGATGCTTAAATACAATATTTAACATAACTGCAAATATATATAAAGCAGAATGAAATAAGATATTTGTGAATGGTGAATATGCAAGCATTTGGAAGGAGGCTATACTGTTTTGCTTGAAGGTATTATTATCGTTCACCATTAGCTTGAAAAGACAAGGGAAAGCCACGAGAACCGTCACACAACATCCGGCAAGATTAACAGGATTCCCCATACACAAGACTACAGCGGTACCTGGTGGATGGTGACGCACATAAAGAACCGGTACGTTGGTGCAATAAGGAATTCGCACGCCTTCGTGATATGATGAGACGGAAAGTTAAATCTGCTAACCGGCACAAAGCAAAGGGAGCTGCCAGAGACCTTAGCGCGCTCACTGCGGCATCACAATATGCTGGAATGTTGCTGAGCATGATTCCAAAGCTGTAGTGATGTCTTCATATGTTGCAGGCCGGTACTTTACAGACACACCAATGGACATTCTCGTAAAGGAATTCTGTCGTGGCAAGAAACATATAAGAACTAATTGCTGGGTTCCGAACTAACTCCTTGATACAGTTTCTTTCTCGAGGAACTCAGAGTCGCTAAGATGATAATGAAATTACAGTCTCCGAATTATATCAGGGATTCTTCCCTAGAAACAGATTAGTTTTCCGAATATTTATATGTTACAAAGCGAAGATAAGTTCCCGGAGATCGAATTTTTCGACACGCCATTTTAATTTTTGCTAGAATGATTTGAAACAAACATTATATAATTCACGTTAAAAAGAAGAAAGTAATAAAAATTCACACGTGCATATGCAAATATTTATCATTTACTAGTCGTAATATTCACGTTTGAAGAAGCCAAGGACAGAAGCCTGAATATACCTTTGCTAATTCCTCTATGAATAAAATCCACTAGAAGAGTGAGAAATATCACTCAACCCCCACTTCACCTCCTCTCGCAACCACACAATTTTCAATAGTTTTTTAATACTCAAGAGCCAGAACCTCTTCTCTAGAGAAAGACAAATATGAGCACAGGGCTCAAGCTCAGGCTCGCTTCCCACTGCGGCGGCCCGGGTTCGAGCCCGGGTCTGGTCATGTGGGATTTGTGGTGGACGAAGTGACGCTGGGGCAGGTTTTCTCCGAGTACTTCGGTTTCCCCTGCCAATCTTCATTCCACCAATTGCTCCACAATCACCCTCACCTATCATCTGGGGATAGTACAATAGGACAGTAGTGGCTGCAGTACCAAGTGAACTCAGCCTCACCCCAGTAATATATATACCGTGGAACCTCGCTTAACGAGCACCTCTCATAACGAGTAATTCGCATAACGAGCAAAACAAATTGCAAATATATATATATATAT
>NW_019723929.1:15109-58130 GCF_002891405.2 Cryptotermes secundus | reverse complement strand
ATACAATCGGTCTATTATTATTATTATTATTATTATTATTATTATTATTGGAGGGAGTGGGTTTCCTCATGCACCGCGACTAATAGTCTATCGTACGTCCCCCTTTGATATTCTACCAGTCGCCATCCCCTACAGGTACTGGTGCGTGCTATCAGCCCCGCTCAGCCAACGAGGTCGGTCCTCGGTACCCGATACTTCCTCCATTTACCAGAGGCATTGGAAACTACTTGGGCGGGAAACTTTTTGCCTAATTTTACTCAGAGGTCTCCTAGAGACATGAGGATCTTTTACGTGCCGTAAATCTACGACACGGGACCCACGGCTTAAAGTCCCTCCCGGAGGACTTGTTTCCTGAATTTTTCCGCCCTTAAAAATTCCACGACCTCCGCCGGGTTTGAACCCGTGTATCTTGAGTCATGAGTACAATCTGTCTACATCAACGATTTGGAGTTGCATTGTCTTTCACAGCAAGAAGTTGTGGAGGAGAGATTGTCAGAGGAAGAGGAGGAGGAGGAAGAGGAGGAGGAGGAGGAGGAAGAGGAGGAGGAGGTAACAGCAAAGCAACAATCTTCTGGCGCAATAAGAGAAATGCTGAAAGCATGGGAAACTGTTGCATCGTACACTGAGAAGCATCACCCTAATAAGGCAGTGGCTATGCGCGCTACAAATTTATTTAATGATAATGCTGTGTCGCATTTTCACCAAATTTTGAAGCGTCGGCAAAAACAAATGTCTCTAGACAGCTTTCTAGTAAATAAGAATTAGATATGTATCATAAATAATAAAAATAATTATTTCGATTTTTTTTTCTGCAAATCGAATTCGCATTCCAGGTTGGTTCATTCCGCAGAGAAGAAAAGATGAAGATGATTCACGCTCCTTAACAATGTATATATAATTTTCTTTGAATGAACGTTATACATAAACTTTTTTTTAGTTTTTTTTTCGGCATGGAACGCATTATCGTATTTTAAACTAATTTATATGGGAAAAATTGTTTCGCTTAACGAGTGTTTCGCATTACGAGTAATATTCTGAAACGAATTATGCTCGTTAAGCGAGGTTCCATTGCATAAAGTTTTGTAACGATGGTACAGTGATACAAATATTATGTTTCTGAACATTATCCATCGTCTTGTTTTATCTACAAACACCGTCCTATTTTATTCAAAATACAACGTTTCGGAGACTAAATTCTGCTGCCATCTTAAGGCAAAATCTACTCCTTGGAACTAGCTCTGTCGATTGGGCCCTACTGAGTAGGTTTTACCTGAAGACGGAGACATAATCCAGTCCCTGAAACGCTCGTTTTAAATAAAAACGATGCACAATGTCCAGAAACATAACAATTGGATATTTCGTTTGTTGTGGATCAAACTGGGAACATATGGAGGAACTTCAGACGAACTGTCGTGGAAGACACACAGAATCACATTCACGCCCTCGTTACCTGGCATTCCAGGCGGACGTTGGAGCCCTGTAGCGCCTTTTGCTGTCCTGGCAAGATCTTGGTGAATTCGGGCAGCTCCACTTTGTGCCCGACCACTACGGGAGCCGTCGTGATGACGGATTCGCCCCACCCATATCGGTTCCTGGGCGTCACCCGGAACTTGTACTCTGCTCCCGGCTTCAGGTTGAAGGCATCGAACGTGTTGATAGGGGAAACGCCCATCTATCGGAAATAAAATATAAAAATCAATTACGTGGATGCAGCGGGGCATCTTTACGGGAAGTAGAAAATGACATTAGAGAATGCTGGGAGGTCACATACACGCTCCCGCCACTGCAGAACTTCGGAACTCATCACACATTACACACAAATTTAAACAAATACATACTTACTTACTTACTTACTTACTCATGGAGCTGAGCCCTTCTTGAGGAGCCGCCAATTCTGCAGCTACTGAAGAATTTCCCAGCATTTCATGGAACCTGAAGGTTCATTATAGTGTTCACAGTAGCCCTCCACTGGTCCCTATCCCGAGCCAGATCAATCTAATCCACACCACCCAATCCTATCTCTATAAGGTCCATTTTAATACTGTCCACCCACTGACGCCTTGGTCTTCCCAGTGGTCTCATTCATTCTGGCTTTCCCGCCAATATCATACACACATTCCTCTTTTCCCCCATTTGTGCTACATGCCCTGCCCACCTCATTCTCCTTGAATGTTAGAAGTATGTGTAGGGCAGGTTCGCTAAGGGCAGTGGCGGAAGAAATCTCAAAACATAAGTTAGATTTAGCGGGAGTACAGGAGGTCAGATGGGACGGAGGTGGCATCGCACCAGCAGAAGAATATACATTTTGCTATGGAAAGGGGAACGAAAATGATGGATTAGGTACAGTTTTCTCGTACATAAGGGAGTCGTATAAAAATATACACACATATACTTTTTTGTGTGCCCTCTTTTAAATTAAATTAAAGGATTCGAACAGCATTGGAACTTTTTTTTAAACGAAAATGGGATCTTTCCTAACATAAAGAAGTCATCTGTAATTTAGCAAAATTCCGAAAGCAGGGCAACCTGAATCAAGCCTGCATACATCACTCAACTCGTAAGGTCCAGGCCCTGCTTCTAAGGGAGCAATAATCTATATTCAATTTGTTAATCCGTCAGATGGTTGAAATGTTGAAGAAGCTCTGAAAATACGAACAATTTACACTGTCTGTAGGTGATCGGTTTCGTGGGCCTGGCCAAGATTGTGGTTGCCATACGGTGAGCGGCAAGCGAACAACAGGCCATGGAGTTTAGTTTAGGAGGTCTCTAGTTTGGTTTTATCTAGCAGCATGGCTGGTGATTGGTGTTTTCCTTAGTCCCTCTAATCAAGCGCTTGGAGAGAAGATTCTACACAGTTCATGACTGCTTCTTTTCCAATCTGTTCATTCTCTTTCACATGAATCCTGCCACTCGATCTATTCAGAGCACACGAAACCGAGACAAATGCCCTTAAATAAACCAAGAACGAAAAGGTGGAAGGAAGGGAGTTTCAGTGGAGCCTGCGAGGAGTACAGAGTTAATTGGTGCAAATAATACAGAATGAAATTCACCTTGATCACTATGATCTACATCTGTAGTTGATTCAATATTTCAATTTAAAGAAAATCCCTACACAAAATGGAACTCATGTACTGAATTTCGTGTACACTGCCTGCTGCCAAACCTGTATTTTCCTGAGCACAATCACACTTCTTAACACAAACCTCGATCCAGCGGGCTCCACCGTCTCCTCCGAGGGGCCACGCTTCAACTCGGTAGGCGAGGACAGGGGCGCCTCCACGGACTTCACACTTGGGCCAGGACAGCGTGAGCCAGTTGCGGCCGCTGTCAGTGACGACAGGCTCGCCGGCGACCGGACCTGGAACATCTGAAGAGGACGTGCACGCTAGTACTGGGAACAGGAACGCTGTCTCTATAAAGGATTTAAACAAAATAATCCTAGCACTTCGAACTTAAACATACATCGAATTCAACAAGCTAGGATACCAAAATGAACCTTGACTTACAAAATAACGGCGTAAACTTATGTTTTCGGTATTGTACCTCCTGGTTCTTGGCTCTCGCTCCGGTAGTCTGCATGTATCTTTAAATTCGATAGTTTGCATGTGCCTCCAACATTCTACTGTTGTATCTTCCAACAGTATTTTAACTGATGTAATGTCACCACTTCTGAAGAGTCCTACACGTCTCCATCTCACGAAAAGGAAGTAAAATGGACTAGAATTGGCTGAAGAGGGAAGCCAAGAAATCTGTCCACTTATATGAGTGCCACACAGTATTACCAAAATGTGGGGAAGCGCCATCTTGCTAGAAAATAATGTCAGCCTCTTTGGCAAGGAGCAATTTTTACATGAAACTCAGAAATCTCCTTCCCATGTTTTAAGCTTCACTCGGGCAAACTGCAGCCGACGATTTGACAGTTATGCCCATTTATAATCCCTCGTACATGAAAGGTTGCTTGCATCTCAGTTGTTTTCTGAAGCACATCGTGAAAGGCAGACCAAGGCGCGTCCAGTTCTAAACTTTCACGTGTCCGCTCCGTCTTGAGACTGCGTGATAACATCTCGCGATTACGTCAATTCTTTTCTCAGACGCTCCCGGCCGTACTATAGATAACGTTCTTGAAAGCTGCCAATCTCTGTATTTTAATTGCATCGCCGCACGATACATTTGCCATCGCCTTCTGCCCGATGGGCATGAGGAAGAATAGCGGAAACTAAGTTATCTAAGTTACTGTCATGTATTCGTGGTTTGCGTGACTAATAATAATGGGTTCTGGATTAGATGAGTAGATTCATTGGCACTTATTTACAAATACAATCCATTATGACAGTTCACAATCAGTGCTATGACTCGCTCCATTCCTTACTGGACCACGAGCGTTTTCTCTTCCATTACGAAGAATGACGAACGAAGAATCGCTGCTCACACACTGAACTGCCTAGAAGGATGTCTGTGTGACGAATCACTCTCTTTTATAACTTCCAGGCGGCCGTAATATAGGCCACCATGTGAGCCGATTCCTCTGTTATTCCCCGTTGTCACGGGAATGTCTTTGTTAACGTTCGTTGCCATGGGAACCTGTGTTCGGCGACTTCCTACCCAGCAACTGAATGTCCCACTGCTGACTGCGTCACCTCGAGAAGCGTTGTCTAGCAAACGGTCATAGTCCGTCACAATATTTTGGGGCACATTGTGTAGTTACGACCAAATTATAAATTGGATTACAATGGCAAATATATTAAACATTTTCCATCGTCTCTCTTCGACTGAGGAAACAGAAGGTTTTGGGAAGCTGACTCTGCTTTCGTCATCAGGTAAATATATCGTCTTTCTTGGGCCAGGAGACGGATTAGAGCTTTCTAATCTAAACAACAAGGCTACGTTATCATGTAGAAGTGGGGAAAACAGTCTGTTGGGTGAACTGCTAGGAGCTGATGTCTTTTCTAGGATTAGATCTCTTCAACGGAAACGACAGAGTAGGTTTCACACTATAACCTGATGATGGAAGGACAACCACCTTCTGAAACACTTTATTTTCTTTACACAACACGAAACAATTGAAAATTCCTATATATACCAGCTTAATAACATTTTCTTCACAAAGTTTCAGGCTTATCTTAGAAGCTGGATGTTTGCCAGATTACAAGGCTCATATAAAAAATGCATATGAAATAAAAGAACAAAGTTTCATTACTGTTTATAAACTATATTTTTGTTGTTGTTGCATTTTATCATATTCAAAAAGTGCTTTATTTTGAATTCCGGCATACTTTTATGGAAACCCTGTGTCTGTATGCTGCGAAGTCAGGCAAAACTGCCGCTATTACGTATGTTTACCGTCAGCACCAACCTGATAATATTCCAGCTTGTTTTAAGAGGTTATGAAATTGACTACTTAGCCTCTATGTAAATTTGCGTTTTGGCCAGTGCAAAAAGAACTCCTGGCTTTTAAAGTCGCTGAACACACATTCTTACGGAAACGTGGGAGGAGATACAATCCTGCCATTTTGACCGTTTGATCACGATGTCATGAACAACAGAACACTACGGAGATCTCATGATTCCCCGAAGCCCACCAGATTATGCGGGCTTCTGAACTAGAAGAGAGCAGAAGCGAGAGACGTTACGTGCAGCTGAGAGGAGCAGGATGTGCTGTGGCCACTAAACAACTATACGGACAATCACCGGTATAAACCCAAGGCTGTGGTAGCAGAAGCTGAACGTTCAGCACCGTTAAGGCAAAAGCGTGCTTTTGGGCGTGATCCTGAGCCAGTTGCATCCACTTATCAGCCTCACAACGAATCTCTCGAACATACATTGCGATAATATGTGATGGCCTCGAAATTACCAGGCTTCACGGCCGTAACGATATATGCACGCTCTGTGTCCATATCCTGGCTAAGCCCACAGTATTCTCCTAGATATCATTATCCTAACAGCACAACACAGGTGGCTTGTTCGTCGTTATGACAATCTAAATTGCTCAGTCATTTCACACCGTCTAAATATAAATATTACTCTTACAACTTTTTTTGAAACACATACAGTTCTTGTTGTTCCCTGGCAGTACGAGACCACATTTCACACTGAAATAAAACAACAGGAAAAATTTTCATTCTTCATATATCTCGATTTTCAGCGTTTGCAAAATTGACTGGACGATATTCTAAGTGAACAATAGTAAACATTTTCCTCTGAATTTTTATTTTTTCTAATTTCATCGTTAAACGTGTTTGTATTTTTTGATCATTATCAGATACATAAACTTCCAAATATTTGTTACGTGTAGGCAGTTAATGCTAAGTGCTAATCTGATGTCACACCCATGCATATACTGCATACTGCATATTCTGTACGGATTTCATATACTTCTCCTGTAAACATCATTAGCACAAAGAAAAACCTGATACAGATTAGCTAATCTGAGTCCTTTCTTATTCTCTTAGTATTTCCTTATTGCTACAGAATCTGACATTGCTGTTTTCGCGGTGAAAGGCGTTATTATGGTGAAAGCGAATCGTGTGTTGACAGAGGCTGTTTCCAGCGTTTGTTTGAAACGAACTGGAGCCCTCCGTAGTGCGCCAACCTTCACTATACATTCCGTAAAAGTATTCCCTTGGACATGATCCAACATCTGGACGAAAAAAGTAGACTATTTTGTAGGCTATCCGCGCCTCAGAGTCCCGGTTATATAATACGGGCCTACCTGTCAGGCCTGGAAAAATGGAGATCGATTATATGTTCAAATAAGGCATGAGAATAAGAGCAGGAGAGCATGCGCATGACGTACACAGGCCTGCACTCTCGTGGTAACATCCGACTACTCTCACAAACATTTAAAACAAAACTCAGTGTCATTCTCTGCATTTTACAAAAATTAGGAGAAAGTGAAGTTAATCTCTGAATATTTTTGAAGAAGGTGCATCATGCTTAGAAGAGTTTTAATACCTTGGACAGTATCCATCCTCTATGTTTTTACTAAAGACGCAACATTTTGGAAACCCGTACCCTTTTTTCGTCTTCAGGCAACACTGAAAGCTACACGATAGAATAGATAACCAACTAATTTAAAACTAATCAAATAATATAAAACTAACAACTTCAAATTATTTGTCGAAGTTCCGACTGCAGATTTGCATATAATCTCAGCAAAAATTAACTTTGCCCTGTGACCTCTAAATGCAGTTAAATGCGGCTTATTCACTGTTGTCTAACATTCGTTATTGTTATTGGTTTATAAAGCGTACGTCCTTACGCGGATAATAAACATGCTTTTATTTTCAAACTAAGGTCTTCAGGTCTAATACCAAAGGTTACAAAGCAAATTTTCATTGTTGAGAAAATTTCAAATGTGTTTTCCATGAATAGAGGACAATATTTTCCAACTCTTGATTCGAGTAATGCTTGCTACAATTCATCCAGAACCTTTTGTCTTTTCGTCTGCTGTCCAAAAATATAAAAATTAGAATATACAAAAGTATAACTTTGCGTGTGGTTCTGTATGGGTATGAAACTTGGTCTCTGACATTAAAGGAGGAACATAGACTGAGTGTTTGAGAACAGGGTGTTCAGGAGAATATTTGGACCGAAGAGTTATGAAGTGACAGGAGGTTGGAGAAAACTGCATAATGAGAAGCTTCATAACTTGTACTCTTCTCCAAGTATAATAAGAATGATCAAGTCAATGAGGAGAAGATGATCTGGGCATGCAGCACCATTGGGGTAGAAGAGGAATGCATATAGGATATTGGTGAGAAAGCGAGAAGGAAAGAGACTACTGGGAAACTAAGACGTACGTGGGTGAACAATATTAAAATGGATCTTAGAGAGATGTTATGGATTGGACTGATCTGGTTCAGGATAGGGGTCAGTGGAGGGTTTCTTGTGAATAAGGTAATGAACTTTCGGGTTCCATGAAATGCTGGGAAGTTCTTGAGTAGCTGCACAACTGGCGGCTTCTCAAGAAGGGCCCAGCTTCATGAGTGAGTGAGTTTGGAACTCTCTGTTCACATTTAACTTTACCACAAGCTGAACAAGATTATGAGCGAGGCTCGCCATTGATCCATTCTTACATAGCTCCGAGTACAAACCAGATTTTTCCTTTCAATCCCTCACAATAACACGATTCGCTACCGCGTCAATGCTCAAGCTCTTGGTCACCAGCTTCCCACTGTGACGACCAGAGTTCCATCCCAGGTCCCATGTGGGGTTTATGGCGGACAAAGTGGCACAGGGGTAGGTTTCCTCCGAGTACTTCGTTTTCCCTTGCCAATTTTTATCCCAGCAACTGCTCCACAATCGACGCTGTGTAGTCTCGATACTGGTAGTGTCGTTAAACAACCAAATTTAAAAACAACACGCCTCGCCTTCTCAATGCCGCAAACTTCGAGACGACTCCTGGCACTTTCTCTTAACATTTATATGCGTCACTGGTCACCGTGGCGACATCGGGTACTATAAGCTAACCCACAGCGACTTACTGCGTTGGCTGTCAGGTAGATCTGCTTGTGGCGAATAAAAGCGACATGTACACTGCGACGTGCAATAGGCTACCCCGCTCAACACGAAGACACTTTCACGTAAATGGGTATTACTGTCTGTTCTGAATGGATAACATTCCTCTAAGTAATTTGAAATTTAGTACATGCTTCTTCGATCTCTCACGATCGGTTCCTCCTTACACTCGTTTCTGAGATACCGACTTTTACGACACTCAGGAATATTTGCTGGATGGCGAATTTGCCAATTGCAACAGCTTTAGCATTACAATACAACCAAGGAATAGCAGACAGAAGTGTTAGAAGCACAGACTGTACCGTGAGGTTCTTGAGAGGAAGGCTTCTTACAGCTCGTTACCACAGTGAAAATATTGGAATCAAATTCTGAAGAAGAAAGTTTATAATTATACAAACACATAAAAAGGGAGACACGGGGTGGGGGATCCAGGCACCATTTCAGGCACCTTTTTTTCAGAATTCGTAATACACCAATTAAATAATTCCATGCAACAGATTCTTTCTTGGATAGGCAATGGTCCCTCAGCTGGTCACGAAATTCTCTGCCTTTTATGAAACCAAAGGTTTATTACCTTGTTCTGGTGATACGGCAATTGAGCCAGACGCACCAAGTCCACGGCCTAACACCCTACTTATTGAATTTCCTGTCGTCCTAGCTTTTACGTCTCGATCCTGCAAGTGGCCTCTTCCCTTCAAGTTTTCCAACTTAAGCTTTATGTTTCTGCCACCTTTTCCATCCGTGCTACATGCCTCGTCAATCACATCATCTTGGATTTGATCACCCTGATAGTACTTGGTGAACAGTTGGTCTGTTAGAAGGGTGTTTATAGCAAAAGTTGCGTGTACTCCGATGAGAGAAATGTGAACCACAAGCGACGAAACATAAAATGACTGAAATTATTCCTCCGGGCGTTTAACCTGACGACCCACTGTTGAGTTTAGTTCTTACTAACATCCTTTATGTCATCAACTGCTCTAGTATAAATAAAGATAAAAAAGTAAAGCTACCCCCGTAACAGTCCGTGAAGGCCCATAGGAATCGGAGACGTCGAGGCTCCCACATCTTGTAGACAATCGGTTCACAGATGGCGGTAAGGTTGTCACTCCTAGGGGCCAGCTGCCTTTTAACCCCCAGGAAGATTCCTGGTACTCATTTCTGTTTGAGGCTGAGTCAACCCCAGGGCCATAGTGCGGCTGGAAGGATTAGGTAAATTGAAAAAAATCCAATTATCTAATCGGGAATCGAACCCGCGACCTTACGGCTAGTAGCACAGTTCGTCAACCGCGTGAATTCTTTAAATAATCTGCAAACATCTGGAACGAATTTGCAGCTTTGAGCTGCACAAGAACCTGCAGAGGAAGGTGTAAGCTGATATCCTGAACGGCCCACTTAGGTAAACACCATCCCACAACATCGCCAGACGGCAGAGGTTTATATTCGGGATCCGAGACTGAGACGCTCACAATCTTCTTCACAGAGTTACGACAAAAAAAAATGAAAAAAGAAGAATAAAAGTAAAATAGAATACTGAATCAAAGTAGCATTAATCAAGCATTAAATCCAACGTCATTTTACAGAGTAGGAGATGCAAGATGGGTAACCATCTAGTCTGACTCGTGTTCAGATTCAACATGCCGATAGGCAATAAATTAAAGCAGAGAATCCAGATTTTCAACAAGCGACGAACAACGTTAACAGTTGCTGCGTTCGCATTTTGTTTTTATTCAGTTGGAATGACAAAGAAGGAATCCGTGCAGTATTAAATGGATAATATGTTTAAACGACATGTGTTTTGCGAGACGTACGCAAAGGACCGAGACTGCTATCCAATTTGTACCCTCTACAAAACCTCTTTGCCGTGTGTGATATGTGCACTTGAATGAAATTACCGTCGTAAGAAAATGAAGCTACAGCCATTTTAACAATGGAACTATTAACAATATAGACGCGCTTATTTACGCGGAAGAATGTTATGTGCCTTGCCATCCTCTCAGTAACGACTTCATGCTGAAATTCCTGAGACCTCTCAGGCGCGATCAGGACAAACTCGTAGCAAAATAATAGCGCGTTCTTGTCTCCAACACCAATCGGCAGATGTCACTGTGGATCCAGAAGTACACCTATTTCCTAGTCTCGCGAAAACAATCGACGCTTATTTAACCTGTGAGGTTAGGATGGAACTGAAGCAAGTTGTCTACGCGTTCCTGCTTCAGTTACAGACAACAGTACTACTACGTGTAACTTACTGTATGTGCCTGAAACAGCTGTAGCCGTAGCAAGCAGCATTATAGTGTGGTGCTCCTAGCAAGAAACTCTTGTAGTGTACCCTACAGCAATGTTTCCCAATTTAATATGGCGATGGAACCCTATCGCACTCGAAAAGTCTTTACGGGACCCACATTAAAATCCTTATATAACAGCTAAAAACTGGACCAAGAAGAAGTAAAGTTAGCAATAACTCACAATTCATGTACGCGAGAAATGAAGACTTAAAACTGATGAAGAGTAGCTTCCCTTTCTTGTGTTCTAGCGCAGTCGGTCAAGGCACTATGCTACAAGCCGGAAGGTCGCGGGTTCGATTCCCGATGAAGTAATTGGATTTTTTTTTTCAATTGACCTAATCCTTCCAGCCGCACTATAGCCTTTGAGTGGACTCAGCCTCTAATAGAAAAGTACCAGTTATCTTAAGGGGGGTTAGAGTGGCCGGCGCGTAAGGTTTACAACCTCACCGTCATCTGTGAGCCGATTTTCTAGAAAACGTGAGAGGCTCGACGTCTCACAACCCTACGGGTCTCCACGGCCTGTTACAGGAATAGCTTTTATAAATTCTTTTAATGTTATGCTTTATAATGGAAAGCTATACTACTGAATGATATTTTCTTACGATACCCGAGTTTGAATTTCACGGAACCCCGGGGTTCAGTGCAACACCATTCGGAGAACACTACATGAGGAAACTGTAGATGTGGCAACGAAAATTATAAATATAATTTAATTTTAATTCAACAGATGCATGCCAAAAAAGTAGCAAGAGGGGCTTTTCAACATTGTGCATTCATTGCTGGTCCTTTATTTCTAATTTTTTGAGTTTGATAGCTAGAGAAAACAGCGAAGCGTACACAATAAAAAAGGGGCCCGGGACAGCGATCTTCGTGCCAACCAACCCACGACATCTAAAGCCGAAGGGAGCTTTATTTTCGAACGAAAACAAAATGGCTATCCAGTTAATTATGGCGGTATTCTATCGAAAGAAAGCGAACATTTAAGGGACTATGCTAAGATGCTGGGTAAACTGTGGAGATGATAAAATGGAGCGATCTAATATTTTGAATGTATTACCCGTAAATTGTAACGCCCTGCCAGTAGCAACTTCCCTGGAGTAAATACGCCACAGCAACATGCCGACTACCCTCGCTGATGTGTTAATGTAATATTCTGGAATATCAAACCACTATAAACCTTGAAAATGAAAGATAACTTCCTTATTCCGGCTAAATTTATTGCTCCTCTGAAAGACAAATGGAGTGCTCCAAGTTCGTTCTTAACACGACACACGCCGGAACGTTTCTCGAAATGCATCCAGTGTGTCAGCTCTCGCGTCTCTGTTCTGTCACTTTCTGTGACCAAAATAACTTAAGTTCCATCCATGTTTTTCTATTTGACCTTGAAATATATCCTGCAGGCCTATATATAAAAAGTAAGGTGACGGTGATATGAGAGTTCTCAAATTATACAATTTCGGATTACCCTAGAAACAAACTGCCGAGGGTGTAACACGTACATGAGTTATGCAAGTACATTCTAAAGGGTTCTGCCGATGGTGTATAACACTCAGAATTACTGACTTTCTGGACTTTGTCCATCATCCAAAGTTCAAAACCTCAGTAATTCTGGGATGAGTTATGCAGTATGTCACGAACCAGCAAGAACTATTTTGCTTCAGGATATCGTGTCTATTCTGGGAGTACTGATACTATTTTGATGTCCATATGTTAAGTGCAGTATATTACACAACGAAGACGATTTACAATGGACTATTTGTGCGTGTTATACTTGTGTAACGTTGTTAATCGTCGGCTTCGAAGTATCATTCGATAGGACCAGAAAAGAATACGGGTAAAAACAGTGGAATTTAATAGTTTAAAAGCTGAAATAACAAATAATAACACTTCCTGCTGAATTCTCAATGGGTATTATACCATTATATTTTTAAACCCACAATATCCAACAGTTCTCCTACTCGACATATTGAAAATAATCTATGTACTTGAAAATCTGTCGTTAACTTATCAATGAGTTGTAAATCCTCATATAAAAGGTATATAACATTTATGAACAAATATACGTATTTCTGACGAAAATTCCTGTCCCAATATGGAGCGTATTTAAATGATCAGATCTGCGTAGCGACTCAAGAAGAACCGAAGACTGCAATACGTTCCCTCCTACCACTTTCGATTAAATACAGTAATTAAAGAAACTGACATGACCATCAAGGTATTTAAGGAAATTTCACTTCTGCATATTTCAGTGTCTGTTCATCGGCAACAGCAATATGGTGTCCGTGCGAACCTCTCAGATGGACGCATGACTAGTACTGTTGAATACAGCGCTCCGACACCAAGGTGGCCGAGACAGAGGGGCTAAATCCCAATCGAAGAAGTCAATATCTGAAGGAAGGTTGCAGGTGCATAAACATAACTGGATCATTTCGCCAAACTATTAATAATCACATCCATTCCAATGGCTCCTTACCAGTCTTCTTTCTCTGACGAACTAGTCCCTCTGGCCTGGCCACATTCAGAATTAATTTAAAAATAGTAATCTTACTGACAGTTGGTAAGAGCCTGGATGACTCAGTCGGTATAGCGACTGGCTACGCTTGGACGACGAAGGGGTCGGAGTTCCAGCTCAGGTGAGGCCAAGAATTTTCTTTCACTCATCCACGTCGTCCAGACCAATTCTGGGGCCCACCCAACCTCCTATCCGGGGTACCGGGGGCTCTTTCCCCGGACGTAAAGCGGCAGGGGAGCGAAGCTGACCATTCACCTCCAGCTAGTGTCGGGGTCAAGAAAATGTGGATCTATACATCCACTTCCGCATACGCCTTCATGGCGTAGTGCTTAATTAGTTAAGCACAGGGACAATTTTATTTTACTGACAGTTGATAGGACTATTTTGACAGGGGATCAGCCCATCGCAAGGCGCTACCTACACAAGAAAACAAAGAATAGACGCAGATATACAATTATGTCTGGAGTGGGATTCAAACCCATGAGCCTAGTGTTTAAGCGAGCGAATGAATTTTGTCCTACGGACTGCAAGGTCACTGTGATGGGCCTCTCTATCCATATTTTTGAAATATTGGGCAAAATATTCTAGCGTATCCATTATGTAGGCTCACTATAGAAATGTCCTCTATCAGATATATTTGACCAACTGCAGGCTTTTGTTAAGACAGAAGTGAACAATATGACCTATATATTTGTGTTTAGGACAGGGATTACGGGTTCATGGCGAATTTCTAATCAAATGAAATGGGATCAGAAGTTGAAATAATTTCAGTACTATTTGAGTTATGCAAGACCCCCAGAATAGTGAAAGTCATCGTCGTTATTAGGACCGCGCCACAGCTCAAGCGGTTAGTGGCTGCCTTCCCACCGCGGTGGCCCGGGTTCGATTCCGGATCTGGTCAAGTGGGATTTGTGGTGGACAAAGTGGCGCTGGGGCAGGGTTTCTCCGAGTACTTCGGTTTCCCTTGCCAACCTTAATTCCACCAATTGCTCCACAATCACCCTCACCTATCATCTGGGGCTGGTACAACAGGCCAGAAGTGGCCGCAGTACAAGGGACTTAGTCCCATCCCACTAGCAGTTCAGTTGGAACTGGGTGAAGTGCGAATTTTAGATCCTCAGGTTACCACAACCCGCACTCGGTCTCCTCTGGTCAACTTCTTCTAGCTGTCACGTCGGCAGAAACAATGGAATAACGTGGATATATTTATAGAGGTGAACAAACCTCGAGTCAATTAGTTACACAACAGGAAGTGTATTTATATACACTATTGTGTTGTCGTTTACTCCAACCTCTGCTGGCAACAAAGGTGTGACGTCAGTATTCAGTCTGCCATGTCCAGCTGCCTGATTTCGCCGAGCATTTGGACGGAAGGAGAATATTACAGCTCATCACAAATAAAGAGTGCACGAGGGTGTACACTGGGCTGAACTAGTTCAGCAACGGGTCTAGCGAGCTCTTGTGAAAAATGAGCCTTCGGCATTTCTTGACCATTTGTTTCTCAGGGCGCACTCCGCTCCGTACAACTGGAGAGTAGACATGAGGATACTGTTAAAATGAAACTCAGCGGAGTGTGAAGAAGGGGATTGAATTAAACTGGCTCAGAACAGCATCTAGTGATGGACTCTTGTAACAAATATTCCAGTCCCTTAAAGTACGGGGAGAAACCGGGATAGCTCAGACGGCGTAGCGACGGGCCATGGGTTGGACTGCGGAAGAATGGGAATTTGATTCCCAACAGAAGACTTTCTCTTCTCAACAGCGTCCAGACTCAATCCGGGACCCTTCCACTCTCCTACTTAATGGGTATCAGGGCCCGATTCCTGGGGACTATAGCGTCCCGGGAGGGGAGGGGGTGCAGCTGCCCACTAATTCAATATTTTGTCAAAGTTATACATGTCGAGCTATTCCTCCAGTCCCCAAACGTCTTAATGGAGCAGTTCTTAATTAATTAATCATAAGGACGAATTTAATTTACCTTAAAGGCAGCGATGCTGAAAGACCATAAGATTTTAGGGACTTTTTCCCGTATAGTTAATCGTTATTTCAGCGGCATGTACGCATGTCTTCCTAGGAACAAAGCCGAAAGGACGGTTTTATAACTACGTGAGTGTCCAGATGATGAACGCGCTACAATATTAAGCCGAAGATACAAGGATTAATTTTCGTGCCTGGAAACCAAAGTAAATAAAACAACATCCAGTATCAAACAGCGAAGTCAAGACGACAGTAGGTACATGTTACATGAGAAACTATAATGACGTACAAACGCAAGACGGAACTTGATACCTTGGGACACGGCTCGTCAAAACACTCGCCTCTATGACGCCAAGTTGCATGGGTCGACTGAAGACTGTACTGTATATTGTCTGTATTGATTAAGCAAATTCAGGAATTTCAGCTGCCAGTAAACTGCATGGACCCTGGCTGCACACACAATTACGTACTTGCTTGTCTCCAAGCCGTGTGCTAAAATTGCGCGATGTACGTTGCTAGGGTGTCCAGGAATTACTTTGCATTGCGTAAGTACACCATGGCGTTATATACAACCTTCAGCAGTTATGGTATGACTGTGTTCAAACAAAGTGAGGTGTATGGACGGAAACGAACATTCATAGATACACTAACAAACTGTGTAAGATCTGAGGTTTTCACGGCGGTGACTATGAAGAATGCCGTCTCCTGGGATGTGGCGCCGTGTAGATATTGGGTTAACCGACGTTTCGGAGGAACGTATCGCAGCCAACTGCTCATGCTGGTTCCTAGCTTTCGGATTTTTATACCCGAAGATGAGGCGATAGGTTTCTCAGAGACGTCGGTTTACACAATATGTACACGGCGCCACATCCCAAATGACGGCATTCTTCAAACTAACAAACCGACTCCAAAGAAATGTATCCTTCTTGTGAAGCCGCCAGTCACTCAGCTACTCAAGAATCTCCAAAAATTTTATGGAAGCCGAAGGTTTACTACCGTGTTCATTAAAGCTTCCACTGGTCCCTATCCTGAGCCAGAATATTCAGACTACCTACCTACGTACGTACCTACCTACCTACCTACCACTCGGCGCTACACACCCCTGGGTGAGCCTTGATCTCCTCTACAACCAGTGCGTGCTGCCATAGGAATGGACCCACGCATGATGACCCGAGGCTGGCTGTTAGGTTTCTGAACAGAATTCTCTTTTTTACAGGATGAGTTTGTTAGCCTCATGCCCAACTCCCAACCTGGAGGACCAGGGTATCTCTCTACCCTTTGACATTTCCTGCATGGGTGACCCTACTAGTAGTTAAACTACCGCCGGCATAGATCTCCAGGTCACAGAGTCGCGCAAGCCCCATCACCACGACAAGGTGGAGACATATTCATAGACTAGATATACGAAAATGACTAGACTACTGCACGGCTCTTTCCTCCAGCAGTTAAAAAATATGTAATGAAAGACAATCGGCACACATCAGGCTCATGTATATCAAACGACTACTTCAAATGTACTAGGGTTCCAATGCGAAGTAATGACAGCATGAGCCATTTTCTCCTTGTAGCAACTGGAAAGTATGCTGCGCAGTCGAATGAGTATGCAATCCTGCTTCGTATTTTGTAGACCTCGAGTTCGATTATCGATCCCGAAACCAACTAATCTGACTTAGGTCTTTCGCGATCTTCTTCCGTCCCTCTGGCCAAATTACGGGACGGTGCCCTAGATCAGATCACGGCCGCTTCCTTTCACAATTTGTCCACTTCACTGTTCAGTAAATGTTCTGTCATTCGAACTGTAAGAATCCGAGGTCTTGTCAGTGTCGTTAAGTAAGTCGTGATAAATGGAAACATCAGCGTCACGTTCAGCATCTAGGGTCTACCTGGCAGAGAGCGACCGAGCTTTACGCTGTGAACTGATCAACTGATGTGGTACTTTACCTTCACGCTCCTACACGTCATTATGGTTCAGTGCTCAGTTAGAGCTATAACCATACTCTTAATTTTCACTGGAGGCACGCGGTAGCGTAGTTGGTTGAGGAAGTATCCTACAAGCCGGAAGGTCGCGGGTACGATTCCCGATGAGGTCATTGGATCTGCACTATGACTCTGGTGTCGACTCAGCCTCTAAGAGAAATGAGCACCTGGAATCTTCCTGGGCGGTAAAGGACGACCGGCGCGTAAGGCTGACAACCTTACCGCAATCTGTGAGCCGATTGTCTAGATAATGTTTGACCCTCAACGTTTAACAACCCTGTGGGCCTTCACGGCCTGTTACAGGGATAGCAGCCAAGTTTCACTTCGTCAATTCTTTATTTACTGTCATGCCAATACTTTTAATTGCAATTTAACTTTCTGTAGATGTTACGGGTGTTGCAGGTCAAAAGTGGGTCGCTGGCACACAAGTGAAAAGAGTGTTCAGAGCCATGATGACGGAAATCAGTGTGAGAGTTCAGTAATACATCAGCTCTCCCACGCGGAACAGCTGAGGAGCGGGACCTGTGCTGTTTCTCACGGAATCAGAACCAGCTGCCCATAATGCGGAGTGGTGTTGATCGCCTGCCAATTCAGTCCCAAGCCCATATGTCCACCAGGTATTTAAATCTAACAGCATCCATCGGCTGAGTTATAGAATCAAGTTCTAACGCGATAGGAGGTTCTGAGCCGAGAAGAGACTCAATATATTTTGTTATTTCCCCGACGCTGTCAGTGTCTCGGTGACAGTGAGTAATGAGTCGGATAGGATGTATTCACGCAATTGTGGCCTCATTTCAGATACCACCCCGGAAATTCCCTGGAGAGCCTAAGGTGAAATACGAAAGATTTCAGTTAGCTGAGCGGATGTCGTGGCCGAAATCAGAGCTTGAGACATTCCGAGTTAAGTCAGAAGCGTTGCTGCGTGAATGAACTCGTTCGATAAACTCAACAGCGGTACTGTACCGAGCTGGCTAGTGTAGTGGTAACGCTGTACACTAAAAGCCAGGGCATGGTCTGTTGCAACCGCGACCGGAACGCCTATCCTGTCCCGGGTTTCTCGTCAATTCCATCAGTCCCTCCGGTACCTCGGTCAGACCACCACTTCCATTCAATTTCATTGCAATTCATCATTGATGCTACCATTCCATACTGTAAAGTTTAGCTGAAGGGTAAGGTAAAGCTACTCCTGTAACAGGCCGTGAAGGCCCATAGGCGTCTGAGACGTCGAGGCTCCCACATCTTGTAGACATTCGGTTCACGGCGGTAGGGTTGTCACTCCTAGGCGCCGGCTGCCTTAAACCCCCAGGAAGATTCCTGGTACTCATTTCTGTTAGAGGCTGAGTCGACTCCAGGGCCATAGTGCGGCTGGAAGGATTAGGTCAATCGAAAAATTCCACCTCATCGGGAACAGAGCCCGTGAGCTTCCGGTTTGTAGCACACTGCCTCAACCAACTACGCTACCGCGTAGCTACAGTGATGTAAGATTCTCTACAATTTACTGAAAACAAGATGTTCTCTAAAAGCCGAAATTCTTTAATTGGATTTCAATTTTGATTAAAAATGAGTGGATCAGCCGTAACTGTAAATAGAATTTCAGTATGACAAGATATTTCATGTTCATATTCTTAGTATATTATACAAGCTACTATTAAACTTTCCGGATGTTTCATGCAAGCTCACTCTCATCTTGACTCCGTTGTTTGATGTTGATGTTTGTTTGATTTAGTTAGAACGCCACACAAAAATTATACCTTGGCCATTTGCTAAATTAAGTTGTACATTCAACACTAGTAAAGTGAAGTAGTCACAAAATCGTTCCTGACAATTCGATTCAGAACATGGAAGAGTGCTATGTCAACCAAACAGCATTTAACCAGATGTGAAAGGGTCCTTGACAAGGTAACGGTCGCCCAGCTGGTGACAAAATTCCCCACGTCTTTGAGAACTGAAAGGATTCATGAACACATTCATCGTGTCTCACCCTCATATTGTTATTTAAAGATTCATTGTAACACTATTTTCCCATATAGGGCGTAAAGCGCTTTCTTGTCAGTACACAGATCTTGGCCAGTCAGGTTGCTGTCTCAACATATTTATCAGCTAGAAAGCCGAAATCTTGATCATCTGTAGCAAGCCAGTGACGACAACATGGTGACAACTGCGGTCACGACGTCTTCACGCTGCCTGATGTTGAAATGTTGGCAGCAGTAAAAACAACAGTAATGGATGGCTTCTCGGAATGAGACACTGTTATATAAAAAGCAGCGGTATTTCCAAATGGGTAACATCATAACTTAGACTACCTCAGAATAGCGTAAGAAATTCTCGTCGGACGCAACTAATTAAACCTCGCGACAGATAAAGAAGATTCTTTATTATGTAACACACGAAGCTGATTCCGATAAACAAATATTTTTACTATGAAATGCTTCATACTCATAAGGTACATGTTTTGCTCACCATCACTAGCTTCACAGCGCATACTTCAACTGTCTCTTCCTCCTCCATTCGAAAATGGTCCTTCCGTCTCCCTTGAAGTCGTCCGATAACTCATGTACTCTTAGTTGATATTCCCCCACCACTTTAACAGCCGTGTACCTTACAATCTCGTCATCTGATCCTTGCAACTGCTGTTTCTGTACTGTACATGTTGTTCACTTATAGTTCCGATGTAATTATTTCTCTCAAGTGGTCTGTACCTCGCCGCTGTTCGCAGGCGCCGCGGATTTTAGCTCCTCGAGTTTCTCTTCACTGCTTTCCATTCAACATCCAGTTTTCGGTACTACGTACACGGCAACAATGCAGTTCTCATTACGTTCTACAAGTTCAGAGCAGTTTTCTTTCGTAACGTAGTATGCAATGTCCACGTTAAACTTCCACAGAAACATCAAACTTTGTTCTCTACATCTTTATATTCCTTGCAAGAGAATCATAACCCAAATAGTTAAAATTATATAGTTGATTAATTATACAATTCCCACATTCTGTTCCTGCTTACATTTGTGCCTTAAAGGGATATGGAAAATAACCAAACTCTACTTAGCCAGATTTTAGTACACATTGTGTCTGAAAGTTGTGCTTTGATCAATGTGTTCATACATTATATAGAAGAGAAGCCATATTGAAAACAGCATATTTTAATTTATTTTGGAAAAAAACCCCACTGATTTCGTGAATCAGTACGGGTCGAACCGACGTCAAAGAAAATATTCTTCATTAGCATATTCAAGAAAATTTGAGGTTTGTGCTATATCATTTTTTCAGCAATTCTCCACTATCGTTTACTTCCATTATCGATGCCCTTAACAGATTTATTTTTGCAGTTAACTAATTTTAGGTTTACGTGTCCTGAAACCTTCAAATTGGCCATTACCTTTTCCATCGCAATATTTTTAAGTTTGATGGAATATAATTATTCTTTCATAACAATCATAGCTAAACAGAATACCAGTGCAGTCCACCCTGCATCGATAAATAATATATAACACTTTATCCTATTCTGAGTCAGTTTAATCCACGTCTTCTCATTCCAGTTCTCCAACATAAATGTCTCGTGTATGGCGGTAGCGTGACGAAAGTAACGGGTTCGAGTTCGGATTACTGGACGTATCAGCACTTCGGTTACACTCTCGCTCTTAATTCCGATTAATCGCTGAGGTACACATTTACAGTTTACCGTTACACACGCACTAGGATTCTCCGTCTTCAATGGTCGTCTCCTGGCAACGGATTTCAACACAGAAACTAGCGCTTAAAATCACTATGAAGTCTTCTTGTTATTTCATCTTCAATCACTTCATACTCCTCCGTCCTGATCTGTAGTCAACTAATCTTCACAAATAACTAAGGACACGCTCCATTCTCATTCTTGTGCTCTACACTGCTGAAACCTCCTGGACTCTCTTTCCGTGACGGCTTCGTGTCCTTGACTCACGGCTTCTCAACTACGACTGGCTGCATACGATCTTCACTGTCCCATAAAACCTTCGTCACGGATCCCGTAGAAAACATCTATTACTGTAGACGTGTTTGCAGTACTGCTGCTTAGCACTGGGAATGGCGCGGATCACATTAAAAACAAGTCAAGAGATACCTATCTCGCCAGTTCATTCCCGAGCTGACTGTTGCCTAGTAACGAGCTATAAACATTCGTCCTATTGTTGCGTGCGCGTATGGCGGAATGTTTATCGGGCTGTTGCGTGGCACTGCGTTGACATGTCACAAATTTTAAAATTATCGCAACATATACACTTAGGTATAGGATATCTGTCAAAATATAATCAAACAACGAAATCCTGAGCTGTTTTTCTGAGTTCAGTTCAGAAGTTTTCAACTGGGTTAAACCGCACTAAATTAACTTTGTTGATGTCACAATGTTTGGATGCACCCCCGATTGTCACTTGTACTAGTATATTACGATGTAATGAGGAAATTCTTACAATTATTTTATCTAATATATTTCTCAAGCTCTTAGGCTCCTTGACAGTCACTGACAACTTATGAAGATATTTCGATATGCAATTCATCGGCACCGCTACACCCATCTCAGGACGGACAAAGCATTCAAATCACTTCATTAGAGAAAGAATCTAAGCAGGTTATGAGGGCTAACAACTAACAAGGGATCACTGTTACAATTAGACATAAACTTAATTTCACTTCTATAAGAAATCACTTTCTGTATACAGAAATGCCAAGTTATTTTAGTGCAATCACCGTGACTGTTTCGACGTCATGTGCCTAACATTCGGGGAGATGGCGATTCTTATTTCAATCGAATGCACGAAGTTTTGTCTATAACGACCCGTAAGTTGATGTGACAACTCAAAACAAGTTATGACGACAACCCCTTTCACACTTCACAATTCAAAATAACCCGAAGCACTAATATTATTACAAGAAAATAAGGTAAAGAATACAATGGTACTTTACAGTATATGTGTATGGCCATTCACGGTGCCAGCTGAACTCATCTGCCTGGTACTAGGCGATCATGCAGCTGAAGATGCTCGAGCAGTGTCCTCTCACCTTGATAGTCTGTAAGGTAGAGTAGGAATTCCGAGATGAGGCAATCTCTAGCAGCCCAGGAGCTCCTCAAGCCCTGAAGGTTGCCCTGCCACAGATACTCGGGATAGGTCGAATTCTTCAGGGTATGCTGATCTTCCTCCTGCTGGCTATCAAGGCAGCAGCCATTTGCTGCCGGGACGGGCATTGCGAGCGCGTTGAGAATGTGACCGCAGTCTCAACTGAAGCCTCCAAAGCTAACCTCCTGCATTGGCGGGATACTAAATATAACCTGCGCACAGCTACGGCTTGTAGGTGGTATGCCATCTCATATTTTCTAACGCTCTTCACCTGAGAGGCATTTTCTTATTAGTTGTTAATGATTATACCACTGCTATGTTGGACATTGTCTATTGTCTGGGTTATATGGTATTAATATTGGTAGGTGACTCCGTCTTGTGTCTATACTGACAGATATTATTATTATTATTATTATTATTATTATTAACTTTGTAATTGTCCTCTGTGCTGTTAAGTTTGCACGTAAATAAACACGAATTGAATAATTATTTATATTATTCTTCTTATTTGAAGCTAAGTGGTGAGAGTTTGGACCGAACTATGGGTCCTTTGAATACTAGGGTAGTTTTCGGAAGGCTATCCAGGAGGCAATGAGGAACAACATGAACATCTCCTTCAGGGGATCCGATATCTTGATATCTTGAGAATGCTTCTCGAATAATGCGTTACCGTTGTAATAATACTGTATCTTTGATAAGAAGCCATTGTTGGAGCATTTAACTGTTTTGAGTGATGTCGCTATGGGGCACATTACCGAAGCAGAATTCCGACGAGGCTTGTTTTATAAATAAATTCCACCACGTGGGGCAATATCATGAAGTGATATGATGATGATGAATTTATGCTGAATGGGTACCGAGCAAGTTAATGTAGCGGTAACATTCCAAACTTCTATTCGAAAGGCGGCCGGTTAAAAATTAGAGCAGAACATCGGCTATTGTGACTGAAGTTCTCCGTGGATTTCCTCAGTCCCTCCAAACAAATTCAGAGATAGTACCACTTCGTCCAAGACCGACTCCTACCAAATCATAATCAATTTTTTATTCACCAATCATCCTATCATTCGACTCTACATAAAGTGGAGCACCACGTACCAATGGACACTTCCGTTTTCCGTAAAATGCATATGAGACAAGAAGGCCTTACGGATGTGTTTAAGTAAGCACCGGCTTCCGCCGTGGTCAGCTCAGGCGGGGCAAAGATGGCGCTGCAGTTGGAACCAAGTACAGTTTACGGTGAAAGTAACTACTGGTGATTGTTGTGAATATTTACCTTATACTCGTATATGTAGTCTTGTCTTTTGTTGCTGTCACATGATGTGCGTATCTTTGTATTCTTTACCGTTTTCACTGGTACCTATGATAAACTCCTGATACCCGAAAACTTCTACTAACCGAACTGGCCTGTTTCCTCAGTCGTCTGAACTACTGACAGCATCGTGAGCCTAGACTCCATTAATTCCGTTTAGACCTACCAGAACAAACATTTTCAAAACAGAAACATCAGAATACGTTTTTCATATTTCTAACGTACTCACGTTCACGGGTTCGAAACGGGAAATGCAAACGATGGGACGAACAAAATTATAATGTATATCTAATGGAAACGAATAGTATTAAGGGGTAAAAAACAAATAGTGACTCTTAGGCATGAGCCAATAAGAAGTGAGAAAGATCATAACAAGTAACAGGCGTACTGGGTCCCAGTAAGCAATTTAACCATTCCTGTATGAAACATGAAACAGATCATTTGCTAAGATATCGGGCCCTACTGTGTGTTTCAGTTATGCAAACACCCCAAGTGATGACTAGAAGAATTGTAAAGAAAAAAAATCCGTGATTTTAGTCTGCAAGCGAACTATACCGACCGAGCGACCGCCTCTTGTCGGAGAAGTTAGTGCCAACTTTTGCTGATAGAGGGTGTGGCGCTGTCAGCCAAACGAATCCTCACGGCCGTTAATCTCGGGTTTCTAGACCGGACCGCTATTTCCTTGAAACAGCTCCTAAATTATCCTCACGAGGCTGAGTGGACCCCGTTCAAGACCACTACTTCTCAGAACACCTGGTAGGGCCGGGAACCGAACTAGGGACCTCTGGATATTTAGCCAGGAACTCTGACCACTAGACCACAGAGGCGGTCGAAAAACAAAAAGGTAAATGACTGGGAAGGCGTGAGAGTAGGGCGAGAGTTCAGTGTTTACTGAACAGCATAAACGAATCTTATTAAAATGTCAAGATAGGCCTATCGAATATATTTTATTTAAGTACAGGGATATATCACCTCTTAGCTTCTAAACAAATAGGCAAGAAACAAGCAAAAACACTTGGAGGCAGTCACGAAAACAAAACACTTAGGCCAAAAAATTGACGTTACTTTAGGATATGAGTTTTCTGTCTCACTGCTTAAGCGGTGTGATGTCATGTTACATCTCGGGTGTTTCTTCTGTGGTTCACTTCATGTCGCTGTCGGCATTTCAGAGCTTACAGCGATGAATAGCAGAATCATCAGTGAATAATAAATTAGATAGGATCGGGAAGGAAGCGGCCGTGACCTAATCGAGGTTCTACCCCGGAATATTCCTGAAGGGAATGAGGAAAACCACGAAAAGCGCCAGCCAGTATAGCCGATGTCCCGGTCTAGATTCGAAGCGAGTACTCTCCGATTACAAGTTCTCTGCGTTACCGCTACAGCGTTCTGCTCGGCAAATTGTGTGAAAATGTGTAGGTAGACCTGTCCAACATAACTGATTGATGCGGATATTGCACTCATCTAAGGCATGAAGAAGGAAGCGAGAGAGAAGTGAATTGGTTTGTGCGCAAGCGCGGAAGCAATATACACACACCTACAAACTGAATATGGGTGTCATTTCTTGTCCCGTTTAATCACTGTGCCGTCATATAATTTCTCAGGTGCTTCAAGAAACATATCATTAACGTGATTTTGTATTTCTTTCGTCAGGTCTACTGTATTCTACATCATTTCTTGCAGATCACTCTGAATTGCACGTTTCCATGTGAGACTAAGCTTGCCCCTTTGTTGACGTTAACTAGCCGGCTATAAGCTCATCACCAGGGCCCGGATTTTGATGACCTAAAATATTTTAAAAATTACCGAAAAATTTCAGAAAAATTACCTATAAAATGACCGAAAAATAAAAAAAAACATATCTAAAAGTTCAAAAACGAACTAAAACGTATCGTGTCATGGAAAATCTACTGATTGTTTTAAAATGTATTTTTAATTTTTATTTGAAGCTAAATGTTTTAATACAATTTTCTCTCCCATGTTGGAAGGCTTATCAAATGTACATACACGGTATGTATACCAATATTTAAGTGCCACCTCATTCAGAGTTGCAATAGATAACAGCCAACATGCGCAGATTCTCGAAGGTAAGAGAGCGCCTATTGTCCGACAGCACATTCTTGTGCTTGGAGAAACTCCTTTCCGCCTCTGCAGACACAGTGGGAGCGCACTTGAAGTGCACCAAATCACTAGCAGTAAGTTCTTCAGTACTGAAAGTGCTTGAGGATTCTCCTGTCAGAGTTCGAGAAATGCTGCATAATGTTTCATAACCTGAGTTTTTATCTAGAACATGTTTCATTTTTAATGACACCATTTTACCAATGTCCCTTGGCATTTTCTCCGAATCATTGGCTATTTTCTTCACCAGAGCGAGCGAATCTTCTGGTGTTGCATTTGATTCCTTCCGCCAAGGAACTGCAATTTGCCCTTATGGAAGCCAGCTGTCCTTCCATTTCGCTGCACGAGAACTGTTCCTGAGCAGCTTCAATTGCCCTCGCATCCTCCGTCTTCACTGAATCTACAGTGTTCTTCACTACCTGAAAATGATCGCAATAGTAACTGCAGCATCAGTCCACGTTCCCCAACTTGTGATGACGGGTTCCGGGGGCAGTGGAACACCAGGAGCCACAAACTTAAACTGCATTTTTCGAGCTGGAGCATTGACGAAAATCTTCGTCCTCGACACGAGAGCATCCACTTGAGGAAATCTTGATCTCACTTCCTCTGTCACTCTATGCAGTGCATGTACTAGGCAAGTAAAGTGCACAAATTTTGCATAAAACGATTTTATTGACTTCGCCTGCATTTAAAATATATGGGGCCGCATCGGTCACAAAAAGCAAGACGTCATCGTGCCGTATACCCTCTGATCACAGTAGAAACATCGACCTCTCGAAGAGTTCACAAACTGTGGAATGATTAACGGATTCTAGCATCTTAGTCGTAAGCAGAAACACTTCACCTGGTCCATCAATTTCCAATGTTCCAATGATGATGATTGCCACGCAGTGAGCCTCCGTATCGCTGGTCTCATCAATAGAAACGAAAATCTTCTTCCCATGCACTTTATTCCTAATCATTTCCTGGATATTCGAAAGGTAGTGGATTCATCCGTGATAGAACGACCACAATTCACTTACAGAAAATTTTTCAGTTTTTAATTTTTCAGAGCCAAAAACGGAATATTTACGGACATCAGAGCATCACACAGATCTGTGAAACAATCCGATGACTTATTTCCGCCTTCAGATGAACACTGTTGCAGTAACATTTGCACAGATTTCTTGTTGTTCGACATTTGCACTGCTCGTATATGCTTGTTGTACCGTGGAATATTTTTCTGCCGCTACTTTTGTGTCACACATCTTACTGTATAAAATGTTACCGTCAGTTTAAAATATATATGATCTCCAAATTCATGTACAATCTGCTTTAGATGACAGGATTTAGATGGCTTTGCTTTACGCATCATGATAAAATGAATCACTAGCGCAACACAGAACTGAACTTTTCATACTGTGAACTTTTCGGCAACTGTATCTTTGTCTGTACGATCAAGGGCGAGAAACTGAAGACAGACGGAGTTTTATTGAGCAATAATGTGTCATAAAAAGCGACGGATTCCGACTATAAATATTTGTAAGTGAGCAAATTCCTTTGCACAGAACTTGGAAAGGGCCGCAGTGTGAGCGACCACTGTCGTACCCTGCTGCCAGTTTAAATGTTTTATGATACGTAAAGTCAGCACTTTCCGCAAAACGAACGGAAAGGACGGGACAGGATTACAATTTATTTTTGCATACTGTGGTACCAGGTACTTGGGATGCAGCTGCAGGCTGCCTTTGTAGGGGCAGGAGAAAGGGAAAGAATGCTTCACTTGCATATTATTCACATTTCTGAAAACATATGAAGAAAAATTCCCTAAAATGGCTAAAATGACAAAAAATACCCTTAAAAGTCCAAACATTTATCGAAAAATTATCCCAAACCAAAAAAATGACGAGAAATGGCAAAAAAATTACCTATAAAAGTTAAATTTCTGTAAGCAGCTCATCTCCTGGATTTACATATTTGCGGGCGTCGCATAGGCTACAAGAAAAAAAGGTGACATGTCATCAAAATCCGGGCCCTACTCATCACCAAGCATAAACATCAACTGAAACGACTAAGTAGAGTTGAGCCGTGTTTTCTTCTAGTGAAAGTAATACGTTTGTACAGCTACACGTGTATACAAGAGGCGACTGCATGTGACTAATAGCGTGGCGGATGTTGACTGAGTCACATCTGGACTTCTCACAACACACGTGGGCTTTGCAGGAATATGTTTGATCTTTCTATGCGTGATGTGGCGCAATGTGTACCCGATACACATACGGGCCTCTCGCGGAAAACAAAAATGCTTAATTTGTAGGTCATTTAGCAGGAACATAACCTATATTAATTGTATTGTTATTCGATTACTTGGCGACAGTGTTTCCTCTGCACAGGTTATATACGTACTTGGAGTGAGATGGGAAGAGGATCACGTCCCTTTGTAAGCTCATCGCGGCGTTCTTTCGGGCACTAGTTTGGCATTCACATGGACAGACTGAAGAAAACTGAGGCGCCTCTTTCACATTAGCCGGTAATCTGTCCAGAATCTCACCGGATACCTCCCAAACACAAGTCTAGGGCTCGGTAGCCCACTTGTCTGTACTCTTCTTGTATTCTACTGGAGTGCATGAGGAAAAGTAAGAGAAACTCGATCAGTGCCATGATCGAGTTTCGAATCGAATACCATGCATTACAAACCGTTGCTCGGATTCGGCTGATAATAATAAATATGCGCTTTGTCTCTCAAATTCCGCACTTCCGCAAAACCTTCGACTGTTAACCTTATACTAAACATTTTTGAACAGACTAATGGACGCGATACTAGAGAAATCTTTTCTGAAATTTTGTTTTGTAATAGATCGTCACAACTTACCTCCATTTAGTGGCGAGGAAAAGAATTTGTGGGGCTATATGTCTGCACTTGCCGGTCACGGTAGCCGAGCGGTCTAAGGCATGCACTGTCTTCGCTCGCTTGGAAACCGGGGATCATGGATTCGAATCCCACTCAGGGCATGGATGTTTGTGTGCGTTTTTATGTGTTTGTGTACAGGTAGAGGTGTTGCGACGAGCTGATCACCCGCCCAAGGAGTCCTACCGTATGCGTAAGATCTAGAAAAACCGAAGCGAACGGAGAGGTTCATGGAGGTAGGCCTAGGCCCACTGGGGCTGTAGTGCCGAGGAAAAAAAAAGTATGTCTACACTTACGTACGCCTTCGTGCTCTGTTTAAAGGAGGGCCCCTTAGAACGGAAACGGTTTCAGTTTCTGAAACGTTGTGTTTTATATTTTCTAGAATAATGGATGTTGGAAAAAATCCAAAAACCCAGCAATTCTCTGTGAAATACATACATTACGTACAAAACGTAGAGGAAAGCAAAATGCAACAAAACATTGCAGTATTAACATTCGCACCGTCATAGCAGAGGCACGTGTTGAAAATTAATCCCGGGAAAATACATTTTCTTGTCCGCTACTATAATATTGTTACAATACTCAAATTTTACACATGTGTTAGCATTAGTATTCCAGTCCCGCTTGTAAGCCTATCAAGTTTCTGAACTAGACGAGAGACTTAATTACCACTGCATAATTATATGCACAATCTTCCACGCCCGTTCTGATAATCGAGATGAGAACTAGGGTGAAACTGCGTTCTTGAGAATTATATTTCTTTAATTTCTTTGCGCATTCCTTCCGCAAAGGAGCGATGGTATCCAGTACGTTACATCACAATTTCAAAAGCAAAAGTGACTTCAATTTAACTTTAGAAACTAACTTAGGCAGCCTAACTTAACAAATACAAACTACGTGACTCCTGTGGACCATGCAATATTGTCACAACCCAGTGGGATAATCTGTCTTCACGGTATGCAGCTTCTGGTAAAGAGAGGATGCATATTCTGCTGGCCAAACAAATTTCTATTTCTATGGATCCCAAAACCTCAGTATCGTTTTCTCATCCCGCCACTGGATCCTATCCTTAGCCAGATGAATTCTATCCAAGTCCTCAAAACAAACTTCTCTAACATGCATTTAATATTATCATGTGATATACGCGAATTTCTTCCAGGCCAAAATATTGTACATATTTCTCACTTCCCGATATGTGCTACATACCCTGCCGACCTCGTCCTCCTGTACTCGCCAGGACTCGAAGCAACAGCCATACTTGGGCCGCGCCATAGCTCAAGCGGTTAGTCGCTGGCTTCCCACCGCGGCTGCCCGGGTTCGATCCCGGGTCTGGTCAAGTAGGATTTGTGGTGAACAAAGTGGCGCTGGGGCAGGTTTTCTCCGAGTACTGCGGTTTCCCCTGCCAATCTTCATTCCACCAATTGCTCCACAATCACCCTCACCTATCATCTGGGGCTGGTACAATAGGCCAGAAGTGGCCGCAGTGCAAGGGACTTAGTGCCACCCCACTAGCAATAAAAAAAACAGCCCTACTTGGTGAAGACTGCAAATAATTAGTATGTTCCTAATTTCTTTAATTCTCTGAAATAATTTCTTAGGCAACTTTGTTCTTATTATGCTCAAGTAGTCTATCTTCTGCTGCTCACAGTAGCCGCGCTGTCTGAGGCATGAACCGTCTTCGGACCTTCGAACACTGGGGTCGTAGGCCCGAATCCCACTCGAGGCATGGATATCTGTGTATAAGTAGAGGCCTTGCGTCGGGACGACCACCAGTCCAAGGAGTCATAACGAATATGTATGGGACTAAGAAACTGAAAAGCGGCCAAGGACCAACAAAGGACTGTACAGCCATAGACACTAGATAGGTTAGAGAGTCTATGTTCTTTCGCTTTCTTTACCATGCATTCTCGTCCTATGACCCACCCTTAGGATGTCAGGCCTGAAATCATCCCACCGAAATCAAGAGATTTGCAGTACGAGGCTCGTTATCCTCGTCTTGAAAATGGTGCGCCATCTCTAGCTTGGCCTCTCATGACTCTCACACATTACTTGAACCAGCCACTCGGATTCGTTCGAAACGATGCAGACTGAGCTACATGCAGGAAGGGCTGGGTTTTGCATTCCTCTGCATGATGAAGGGGAGGTGACGTAATTAATTTGGCAACATTCAGTGACACTTTGCCAACAGTTAACTTTTTCTTCAAACAAACATGTTTGTTCCCCTTTACGTTCATTTTGCATACAGCAGTGGTCAAGATTTTAGTGATTCTCAAAGTTTGCTTCTTGGTCAAACATCCTTAGTTTCGGATGAGCTGCATTTCGAGGGCAGCTGTTGTTGTTACTGTGTTACTATATTTACTAATATTGCTACGAATATTATCCTTATATTACAAGAAATTATGAGCTTATGGGTTTATCGTGCATGTGTGGTGTGTGTGTCTGCCTTCAGCCTACTGTAGCGTGTAGGCCCCTTACTGTTTAACGACCCCGAAACAAACAACGAAACAACATGGGCTGCTAGGCAAGATTCTTAATATGCAAGCATGCGAAGTTGCTGAATAACGCCTTCGCAAATAAGCATGTTCCCAAGGAAACGTAGTATAACAATGAAAGGTGTCTTCTACGCGGTCCGTGTCGAGATGTTATAAGGAGGACCACCGGAAAAAGAGTACAGAGAGGCGGAGGCGGGGTCGAATACCTCCACCGTGAGTCTGCGAGTCGTAGGAGGCGACGGAAAGGGAAGTCTCAAATATCAGACGTAAAATATGGTCGCGAGTCCCCAGGAACTCGGATCCGAGCAAGACTGCGCTGGTAAGGGCCAGCAGCATATACGAAAGATAGACCCGTCCTCTTGTCAGAGAGGGGGCCCCACAAAAACAAGACCATAACTGTCGAACAGTAATAAATATCTGGTCATGAGCCCCAGATGGGACTCGACACCAAGACTTACTGACTGACCGTCAGTCGCAATTTGACTTTGAGTTTGAATTGAAGAGTTCAGAGAGAATTTTTGGGGACTCTGTGAAGAGAAGACTTAGTCGGTGCAGTTAAAGAATCCCCATTGTTAGAAGCCGTCACCAGTAACGACTGATGAAGACCCAGAAGACTGAAAAGACTTCGCGTGCGATGTAGTGATTGGTAAAGTACGGAAATTAGCGATGGCGCTATAATTAGGAGTAGTCACGAGACGTGCATTAAATTGCTCAATAAATCGAAACCCAGTCTATATTCTCCCTCTAACATGTAACAATACTGTATTTGGTACCAAATCCTGCCATCAAATGTAACTCTATCGTCATACCGCATATTTCCCTACATTCGACAATAATAACTCGGCAATCGTGCGAACTTTTGAGTTGGGAGACACACTAATATAATTTAATGCATGATTTACGGACTCGAGCGGATATCCGGCAAATAATGGCGAATTTTGTTGCTGCTTGTTGATTCACAGAACAAACAACTCCACTGGCCATTCTCTTGCATTGAACTGTAACCTGCTAGATATACACGTGAAATTAGTAGTGTACGGAAAGTTGCATTCACGATCCAAAACATGTGCCAAAATTATGCTACAAATTATATATGTATGACCCACAGCTCTACAATATCAGACAACGAATGGCATCGACACCTTCAATACCCAGTGACTGATAATTTTTGTTGTGGTGTTCCAGGTTATGATGCCGCGTGGTCAGGTAGGTGGGTACCAACTTGTCAGTGGAACACGCTACCTAAGTCCACCCTGAATACAGAAATACTTGTATTCTCAAGGTGTCATAAGGGAGACGGCCATAATATGAATCTTATCCGTACTAAAAAATCATAAATCGACAGTTTCATACTTTTCGATGATTCAAAGTTAAATTGGTTTTTCAAAAACAGGCACAGCATTTTATATTCTTTCGCCTACTTCTTTCTCTTTATACCTCTCTCATTTTCCGTCGTTCTAGTCTTTTTTCTCACCTCTTTCTCTCTCTCTGCCCACTGTTTATCCTTGGATAATAATTGGACTGTGATGGATATTCGACCATATTGTATCAACTAGTACTATTGAACGTTGAAGATGCTGAATGTAAAGGACAATATTACGACATGACGCCTGAAAGCCGAAATAGCGGAGCCAAAGTAGATGTTCATTGCTAAGCAAAGATTCGATAAAGAGGTTCCCACGGAAATGAACACGTACGTAAGAAGAGAAGAAATACTATATCTCTATGCAACAGCGAGGTAAAAATGCCTCTATAACAATTGAGGAATTGTTGGGAAAAGGCGTTTTCTGTTGGGGCCGCCCCCAGGCTATATAACGAGGATCTCCGGAAGCTGAAATAGAATTGAGGGAGATGAGAAGACACAGTGTATTGTATAGTGGTTTGTGAAGTGCGCAATAAGTCCGGTCATCAATGCAAAGCCCTTCTATAAGTCATGCACACCCCCGAACACGTGACAGTATGTTAGTCCCTACATGGTAGTACTGCCTTCTGGCGATACAAACACCACAGCAAGTCGCACACGTAAATGAGAAACCTGGTTTTGTGTCGCTGTGTCAATATAGGAACGTTCTCCGTTGATGAATCGGAGGCCTAGCTGTTTACAGATTCAGTCTGATACTAAGAAGTTCCGAGTTCGATATGTGGACATCACGAACACTATAAATGAATGGCGAATTTGTGCGGCAAAGTTGATAAATCTTCACTATGGTTCGCTGTTAGATTGCTCATGTCAGTGAGGTGGGATATCTCTTACAAGCATCGAGGCCAACAAGGTTTCAGTGTCAACGTTTAAGAAATTTCACTAAGCTTTTGACTGCCACCTCGTTAGTATCACGGAGCAAAACGAAAAGTTGTCTACATAATCTTTCCCCTAAGTACGCAAGTAACACACGGTGATGGGAAAATATCTAATTACACCCTCCTTCTGGAGGGAGGGGGAGAGTGGTCCACATTCGGCCGTTGGCAGCAATTCCTGTCACCCATGTCAGGGTGTGAGGGACAGTTCCTGTCTTTGCTTATCAAATGAGAGAACAATAAGGTACCTGCTTGGTCGACAAAACAGAAATCAACAAATAAAACTCATACTAACGTGTTAATATTGTTTCTTACACGTTTCGCTGTGTATGATCATGTTCGGGTGGTTACATAAACGTACAACCGTTTTTTATGTATGTATGTTATGGATGTTTTATGGATGTATATTAGTAAAATTTAGTTAAATATAGACATTTCATTTTAAATTTGGCTATGTATCGTGTAAATTGCTTACGATATATTAAGTAAGTAAATGGGGCCGCGCCACAGCTCAAGCGGTTAGTCGCTGGCTTCCCACCGCGGCGGCCCGGGTTTGATCCCGGGTCTGGTCAAGTGGGATTCGGTTTCCCCTGCCAATCTTCATTCCACCAATTGCTCCACAATCACCCTCACCTATCAGCTGGGGCTGGTACAATAGGCCAGAAGTGGCCGCAGTACAAGGGACTTAGTCCCACCCCACTAGCAATAAAAAAAAGTAAGTAAAGTAAAGTAAAGTAAAGGTGTCCTTGTAACAGGTCGTGGAGGCCCATAGGGTTGTAAGATGTCGATGTTCCCACATTTTCTAGATAATCGGCTCATAGATGGCGGCAAGGTTGTCAGCCCTACGCGCCGGCCGCCCTTTACCCCCAGAACATTACAAGAATATCCCTGGTACTCATTTCTGTTAGAAGCTAAGTCAACCCCAGGGCCACAGTGCGGCTGGAAAGATTAGGTCAATTGAAAAAATCCAATGACCTTATCGGGACTTGAACCCGCGACCTTCCGGCTTGTAGCATAGTGCCTCAACCAACTACCGCGTGCCGATATATTAAAGAATTAAAAATTAAAGTTGGATAAATTGAATAATATTAGTAAAATAAATGTAGTTGGGATGCCTGGATGTGCTTGTAATGGATTGTTACTATCGCTGTTCGTTGGTGTGCTGATTGTTGTGTTAACGGTCACGCACGTACCTCCAATCAGGCCGCGCAATAGCTCAAGCTGTTAGTCCCTGGCTTCCCACGGCGGCGGCCCGGTTTCAAACCCGGGTCTGGTCAAGTGGGATTTGTGGTGGACAAAGTGGCGTTGGGGCGGGTTTTCTCCGAGCACTTCGGTTTCCCGTGGTAATCGTCATTCCACCAAATTCTCCATCATCATAATAACCCGGGGCAGGTACAATCGGCCAATCAGTGGCCGCCGTGCCGTTTGGACCCAGCTGGACCTACCTCTAATAATATATATAACAGGTTTCAAGTAATGGCTTGTAGCATCCCATTCACATGAACAGGGAACTGGTTCAGACCGAAACACAAAACATTCAAATTTAGTGACACGTTTATCAGGCGTGCAGATTATTTTGTAACTGTTCAAAGATCTGTGCACTGTAAGCCAGGAGCAGTGTCCCTGGCAGGTGTTTGAGTTCAGTAATAATTTACCTACAAGGGTCATTAAGACCGTTCTCTCTCCACAGAAATACGAGTCGGAGGAAGCAATGCTCACATAACGTCGGTGTCATGTGACCACGTGTGGTTGTACTAAAACCCAGTGGGCCTCTCCATATTTCTCGACGTTTTATAAGTAAAACATTTTAAAGTAACTGATCTCAGCAGAACGCAGCTATGTCAGAGAAAAAAAAACAGTTATGAGGGTGAGAACGGTAATGATGATGATGATGATATCCCATGACAATCTAATTAAGGACCGAGAGTGTTCCATGAGTACCAAAATGTTAAAAGAAAATCCACGAAAATTCTTCACTCCTGAAATAGCGTTCAGGTGGTCAAACTGTAGATTTATCGTTTGATTAAAAGAAATCATGTTCATTGGTTACATCGAGTAGGCCCCCTTATTTTGAAATGATTGCATAACATAGCTGTCAGCATATTTTAATTGGCAGTCGAGTCCTTTCTCGTGAATTTACTGAGCAGATGTGAAAGAAGCGAAATATAAGCTTTGTTCAGGATACTTTACGGCATCAGATTCAGAATTAGGTAACATTTCACAAACTAAAGATGCAAGTTCTTAAATTATCATTTTCAGTTATTTTAAATATAAAACTTAGGGAAGATTAACTCTTCCATTTCTGATGACTTCTGGTAGCAGAACGAGTAACGTCAGAGCCCGCAACTGGTTACATAAAATGTATACAGAAATATGCAGTCAGCACAACAATGTTGACGCGTCAATAAAAACAAATGTTGATACGATAGGATCTACTTTGTTTTAAATACAGAATACTGTTGTGTAGACTGCATACTTTTATATACATTTTATGTACCTTGTTTATAACATACAACAGGATCCATACTATTAAGACCGCAGCTGGTTACTATCATAAGTCAGTTCCGTCCATTTTTCACTTCGCAACCCACTTCTAGGATCCATCTTATTATTATCCTTCTAGTTCTTCCCCAGTCTTCAAAATGGGTATTATCAAGATGCTTCTCTACCAATATTCTGCAGGCATTCATTGTCTCCTACATTCAAATCACTTGTCAGAATGCAGTGTAATATATATATATATATCGATCACTCATTAGCTTTATCAACAGTAGAATTACATTTTCTGTGAATCAACGTCATGAGGATGGAGCCAACTCCATGGAGTGGAGTCCTTGAGTAGCTGACAGGTAACCAGCTGGTCAAAATATTGCCCGTCTTTTACGGAACCCAAGTGCTCATTACCTTAGCTAAACAATTAGCCACTGGGCAGCATCCGTTCCTTCCACTCCTTCACACTCGATTTCTCTCTGACTAGCATTAACATTCTTGACCCGTCTTCTATATTCAAGTTCTCAAGTGGTCTCTTTCTTTCAGGGCTTAGGGCCAAATTCTGTATTCACTTCTCGTCTTCCCAATGTGTGCTTCATGCACCGCCCATCTCGTCCTTCTTAATTGATCGCTCTAATAATATTTGATGAGGGTTAGAAATTATAACCTAAATCCCCCCACTATAACCATATATTCTCCGGCCTCCTGTTAATCAGGTCCAGATATTCTCAGCACCGCCTTCTCAAACCCTCTCTATATTCTGCCTTTAGGATGAGTTACCGAGTTTCACACTCATACAAAACAATATGTAAAATAATATTCTTATGTATTAAAATCTTCACACTGTCAGACAGGAAAGGTGGAGGTACTGCAGTAATTAGCAGGAAGCATTACTCGATTTTGTCACTGTGTTTAAGGATGCATCAGCAGTCTTTATGCATACCAATTTTAATTTAAAGAACATCAGCGTATATCAAGATAAATGCGCGATATTACGATGAGTTTCAAAAATTGAAGTATCTACGTATATTTCAAATTTTTATAGATATTATTCCGGTTTATAGAAGCTTTTTTGGAGGGGGGGGTTAAAGAGACGAATACAGCTTAAATTATTAATATCATTACTGACCTGTTTTGAGATTCTTAAAGTTGCATAAAAGAAAATATTTGGAATTTCATAAGAAAATGGAACAAAACCAAGAAATGTTATTTACATCTTGGCTTCTCATGCCACTGGCNCCGGTTCTCACGGTCTCTTCGCTTGCGGATTTCTTATATTTTTCCTTCTACCCTGAAGATGGAGGCGATACGTTCCTCCGAAACGTCGGTTAACACCACATATACACGGTGCCAAATCCCAGAGGACTGCTTTCTTCACGTGGAAATATTGCTCACGTTACTGCACATTTTATATCTCTAGATTACGTCGTGGCCAATGATGGGTGTTTATTTGTCCCTTGGATTCTCTAACGGCCTTGCGTCAGCTGTTAGCATTATGCAACATGGCAGGAGACATGACAGGGTGGTTAGGAACAATAATTTCGGAAGGACGTGGCACATAACAGCAGTGTCCTTTCTTCATACACCGCCGTGGTAGATTCCGAAAGTGTCGGGGGACATAATATAAATAAGGTTAAATATAGGAAAATTCATAGAATCTGCTTCGGGACGGGTAGGGTACACAGAATACAGTGGATTCGTCGATCATATTTCTTTGTATCCTGTTGTGTAAATCACTACTTTCTTCCTCTTGATCCCACTTTGGACCATAGGGCTGAGTTCTGTTTCTTGGTCATTTCACAGACTGTAGGACTTCTTGAACGGGTGATCAGACGCCGCAAGGCCTCTACTTATACACAGGACAACACAAACTCAGAAAAAGGCACACACACCAAACATCCATGCCCTGAGTGGGATTCGAACCCAGCTCGGCTACCGTGACCGGCATAAATCACTATACATAACATTTCTTATATTCCTGCTGCGCTGACAGCAATATGACAGGAATCCGTTATTGTTATCACAGCGCATTCACAGTGGAGTGCGGGGTATTGCTTCGAAAGAACATTCTCTAAATATACGAGTACTATTGGTTTTAATCGTATCCGTTATGTAAGTCCCTAAAGTCTTGTGCGGTTAGCTCTGTACGAAGAACATGATGACGTTTTGGATTTCATACAAAGGTGGAGTTAAACTGAACATACACGAAAAAAATAAGGCTCGTCAGTTATGAGTTTATTTCAAGTAGGCTTTCTTTTTAAATAACGCATAAAAATTTATAAGAAGTTAGAGAGTTCAGTCCAGTATGACTGGTGAAGATTTTTCTTATTTCAGTTCTTCAAGCCCTTACATGTTTCGGTCTTTAGAGACCATCATCAGAGGGACATCAATACAGTTGCAAGCTACTCTTACAGTACATGTTCTGAGCGCTAAAATATACATGTATAATGTTAATAATATATGGTTGGATATAAAATCTAAAGCTTTTACAACTACAGCGGCTGTCTTAATATTGTAAAATTTTTATAATTGGTTTGTTAAGATTTTGTTAGAATTTATAAACCAAGCTGGTTCGTGTCCTCTTTCTTATTGCTTCTCTTGACGGGGGTCGAACGTGTGCCGCCTTGTCGTTCTTGAGAAGAGGCCTCTTTGATGTTGTCCTGTGGGTGTTCGTGCTAGTGGGGTCGGACTAAGTCCCTTGTACTGCGGTCACTTCTGGCCTATTGTACCAGCCCCAGATGATAGGTGAGGGTGATTGTGGAGCAATTGGTGGCATGAAGATTGGCAGAGGAAACCGAAGTACTCGGAGGAAACCTGCCCCAGCGCCACTTTGTCCACCACAAATCTCACATGATCAGACACGGGATCGAACCCGGGCAGCCGCGGTGGGAAGCCAGCGACTAACCGCTTGAGCTATGGCGCGGCCCTTATTAACATTATATGTATGTTTTAACGCTCGAACTGTATTGATGTGCCTCTGATGATGGTCTTTAAAGACCGAAACATGTGACGGCATGAAGAACTGAAATAAGAAAAATCTTCACCGGTCACACTGGACGGAACTGTCTACCTTTTTATAATATTGTTAGTGTGACGGACCAGAATGAAACAAATCAATAAATGATATATTTCTGATCTCTAAATGAAAGCGTATCCGCGTGTTTTCTTTCAGTAATTAAAATTTATAGTTTTGTTAGTTATGTCGCTAATTAGTTTAAGTGTTAAGTTGCATTGTCAAGAGGCTTCAATGCAATTCGTATAAAGACTGTAATCTTGTAAAAATTAAAGTTTGGGCTTCGTTTTATGAAAATGACCATTAATCAGGGGCCATCATACATTATCCAAAATAAAACCTCCGTGGCCTGTAGTCCGCAAGATAACTATACACACCGAGAGACCACCGCTTGTCGGCGAAATTAGTGCCAACTTTTGCGGGCAGAGGGTGTCGCGTGGTCAGCGCAACGGATCCGCACGGCCGTTAACCTCGGTATTCTAGACCGGAGCCGCTATTTCCTTGAAACAGTTCCTCAATTATTCTGAGTGTGCCCCGTTCCAGACCCAGTACTTCTCAGAAAATCTGGTAGCGCCGGGACTCGAACCCGAAGCCTCTGGAACTGTAGCCAGGAATTCTGACCACTAGACCACAGAGGCGGCCCATCATCATACATTTTGCAGCTCTGAAAAAGACACAGAAAATCGCGCCCGAATTTCTAAGGGTTTGAGGTAGAGGGAGGGAGATGGAGTGGACGGGGTAAGGTAGCTGGTTTGTTTGTAACTGAGGTGTCAACAGACGTACGCGCTGATCTGAAGGCGGCTTCCAGGCATTGTCTATGCCAAAAATAAGACTTCGAGGCCAGGCAGGCATCCGTTCAGCTCTATTTTAAAATTGCTGCCCAGGTACGAACTCGTTCCTCCTACTCGAGGGGAATGGGCCGCAACCCCACCTGGGCACGAAGCTTTTCAAGACAGAATGAAGGTGTCCCGGGATAGTACGGTTAGGCACAAGAAATGTTTTGCGAAACTAACTGCTATAACAACTGTTCAGAGTTCAGCATTCTGGAGGTCGAATCATAGCCCGAAGGACAGGTATTCTAACGGTTGCTGGTGGGCTACGTCACTCTCTCTAGACAAAGTCAAGGATACTACTAGAAAATAGGCCACAACCATTTCCTACCACATCCTATCCCATTAATAATTCATAAGGTTTTAGGTTTTTACGGCGGTGACTATGAAGAATGCCGTCTTCTGGGATGTGGAGCCGTGTGGATCTTGTGTGAACCGGCGTTTCGGAGGAACGTATCGCCTCCAACTTTAGAGTAGAAAAATCCGCGAGCGAGTAACAAGCGTGAGCAGGTGGCTGCAGTCCGAAACGTCGATTCACACAAGAACTACACGGCGCCACATCCCAGAATACGACATTCTTTATGTACGTATATATCAATCGAATGGAGCCTATATAGAGCTTCATTTTTATATACGCTTGTGAATAACTCTATAAATTATAATATTCTGGCTTAGTTCAAGCAATGTAAAAATGGTAAAAATGGACTGACGTTTCGGAGTAGACCTCGCCTTCATCTTCAGGGTTGAAGAGCTTGCTACGAGTTTCATGACAGTTTCTAGGTTGGCTTATTCTTCGACCCTGAAAATGGAGATATGTTGCTCCGAAACGTCGGTTGGCTTCTACTTGGCTACATGGTGTTGTATCCCCGAAGAAGGAACACTGATATTCATTTTTTGGAGCTGTACCGCTATACTAGCTGCAAAGTCAACCGCCCTGCATGGGGACAGAAACTGTTTTCTTGTATTCTGTTAAAGATCGAAGTAATCAAGAAATAAAATACTGTCACGTATTTTGGGGTGTGTGACTATAGACGGGATTTAGATGGGTGAATGGATTTATTGACTACTTGCACACACCACTCGGAACTACACTTTACAGATGACTGACACACACAGACTAGTGTCCTCAGTCTATTTCAAACGCCACTAGCTGTTTCCTGGCAACGGCTTCTACCAGTGGAGATCCTTCAGTTTCCTACGCTCAGGTTCTATCTTCATATCGTCCTGTGCAGAACTCAACTCTCAACTAACTGGGTCCCACGCTGCCGGCCATTTCACACCGACCTCCCAGTCTTCTCTTCACGTGCTGACTTTCAACTGAACTCTCCTCACCAACCACCCACGTCACGTCACTTCACTCAACTGGACTGCTAACAATTCCTTCCCTTAACTCGACTGACCCTGCTTATAACAAAGTCAAAGTCACATTGCGACTGGCCGTGAAGTCAGTCTTGTTGTGGAGCCCCGATATTTGTTATTGTTTGACGGTTACGGTCTTGTTTTTTTTGTGGGGCGGACTCTCTGACGAGCGGATGGGTCTGTCTTTTGTCATTTTCTGCAGTAGTAAGTCATTTGTCATAATGTAAAAGACGTTTACATTTTACATGTTAAACATGTTAAAAATGTATGTACAATATATACAGGGCCTGTGTCACTCCAGGCTCAATACAGCTGCTTATAACATTTCGGCACGAACCACATGAAAGCACAGTTTCCATTAAAATGCCTCGAACCGTCGCATGCGTACCCGCTGCCTTGGGAATCCGTTTACCGAGCAGTTACCTAGCGATAGCCCTGGCACTGTTGACGTATTTACCGACTGTTGCTTAGAAAGGGGCTATTGCATAGCAGCGGCCTACTCGTCCGTTTCGAGGTCTCTGCCCAGCAACGTGTCTATAGGCCACAATAAGTACACAGGAACAGAAAGCAGTCCAAATTCGAATTAACGGCCTTTTACTGTAATATGTGGAGCAGTTAATATATTTTAAGAGATAAAGGAAGAAACGAAACACAGATTAGCCAGAAGAGTGGATTGAAATTAAGGTTTCGTGATGTGTCGAGTGAAGTTTAGACAGCATGAAGAATGACGGTGAGTTGCAAATATATGTATAGATGTCACCTCCTACTAAAACTCTACACAGCAAAAAAGAATACCCAAAGTCAGTTGTAGCGCTCGTAAGGCTAGAAGAAAAAAGATTTCTGCAAGGCGTCGGTTACTTCATAAACAACATTCCTATATTTATATAAAACATATATGTAAGAAAAGTAAAAGAAGTAATTGTACTGATTATTAACAGAAAACTCTCAGATTTAAGTTAAGATCTACATTAAGAATCGAGGGATGACCGCTATTATAGAATAAGAAGTTTATAAGAATGTACTACAGAAGGCCGGGTGGGCATTGCCTAGGCCTCTTTTGTATTTACAATAATTCTTTCTACGATAAAATAATTCTTCCACAGAGTGTATTCGTGTGTTCCGCACAGTTCTCACAATAAGCAGCGACCGTTTCCCTAAACAGCATTAACCGGTTGGACTTTGCAGCGAGACGTAATGTGTTTCTCTGAGTCATAGACTGAGTTTCGTGTCCACAGAGTGTATTTGTGTGTTCCGTATGGTTCTCACAATAAACAGCATTAACCGGTTGGGCTTTGTTGAGGAGGTGTAATGTGTTTCCTGTGAGGTACGAACTGAGTTTCTATACAGGGTATTTCACAACTTTAGGGCATAGCTGCAGGAAGTGATTTCCTAGGTCTCTGTGATCAAAAAAGTTAATATAAACATGTGTCCGATTTTGGACGGTTACGGAGTTATGACCGTTTCTTCACTCCCGTACACGCCCTCGTGTGAACCGTGTCTGTCATCTGGCGGGTCCCTATTTTTAGCCAGCTACAGACAGAGCGTTCTCGTTATCTCGACACTTGAGAGGTACCTAAGGCGTGGTGGGTTGGTATGTCCGGCCACGGCTAGTATGGCGGCTACTGGTGTTCAGAACAGTTCTCATCTCGGTGCGTCTGTTACGTTCACGATGCCATTTACATTTTCATTTGAGGAGTATGCAGATACGATTTATGTGTGCGGGTTTTGTGACGGTAACTCAGTTCTTGCCGTGGCTCAATATCAGCAACGGTTTCCGAATCGTAGAATACCGAGCCGGAGAGTGTTTACTGGAGTTTACCAGACATTGCGAGATACCGGTAGACTTCCCGGCGTTCGTATTGCAGCCGAGCGTGGTGTTAAT
>NW_019723929.1:0-14912 GCF_002891405.2 Cryptotermes secundus | reverse complement strand
TTTATATGAACTTTTTTGATCACAAAGACCTAGGAAATCACCTCCTGCAGTTATGCCCTAAAGTCGTGAAACACCCTGAGAAGTTCAGTGTTTGAAGGGTATATATATATATATATATAGAACATGGACGTGTAGCCGCAATATCCACACACATTTTCACAAAGAATATATTGCTAAAGCCCATAAACGTTGGGCTGCCTTATAACTTAACAGGAGGAAGATAGATGTACAGAGAAAAATCAACAACAAGCGTTTGAGCTGGAATTGGTTAAGGACTGCAAACCGTTTTGTCCCTACACGTCGGCAACAATGACCGGTTTAAAAAGATTTTCTTTGAAATCATAAAATGAGGAATGTTACGCTCTAATATCATGTTATGTTACAATTCTCTACAGAGGGTGAATGATTTTGAAGAATATTTTGACTCGCATACCCTAACCACGTTCAATCGATCTAACAGTTCAGCTAACATGGCAAGTCTTTACAAGTTGGACGACTCGAAAAGCGAGAATAACCCACCCCTCTGCATCCCTTTGTGCATACATGCTGTGACGTAACAGGACGCAAAGAAGTTACGTGAGCCATGAAATACATTACTTAAATTCAAATTCTTGCAGATTAAGACTTTGTTCTCTATTACTTCAGTCAAATTTATATTGGCTTTGTTTACGCTAAAAATAAACAATGCTTGGCCCATGAAACAGGAGAACACAGAACCCCTCGGATAATTAACGACACTTTCTTGGCAGTAAATATACAGAGTCGAACAGGAGGCGCATGAAGGAAGTGATTGCAGGCAATGGAAACTTGGATTCACAAAAAGTAAGTAAAAAGTAAAGTTGTCCTTGTGCTCAACCAATTAAGCACTACACCATGAAGGCGTATGGGGGAGTGGATGTATAGATCCACATTTTCTTGACCTCGGCACTAGCTGGAGGTGAGTGGTCGGCTTGACGCCCCTGCCGCTTTACCCCCGGGGATAGAGCCACCGGTTACCTTTGGATAAGGCTCCGGGTATACCACAGATCAGGTCTGGACTACGTGCAGAAGAGAATATTCTTGACCCTAACAGGACTTGAACTCCGACCCCTCTGTCGTCCAGCCCGTAGCCAGTCGCTATACGGACTATTGACACTTCAAGGCACTCAAGAATCTTATACCAGCTGTCTGCAGAGCATCTTACTTTGGGCTGAATACATGAGGACTTTACAGTACCTTTCATACGTGCAATCTCCAAGTTATCTCTGATGTCCCGCAGTATGTTGGATGTGGCTTGAGAGTTCCACTCCAGACCCGGCGTTAGCGACCTCGCCCGCTGACGGATCTGAAATTATGTGCAAATCAAATATCAGTATTTACCAAATTGCATTTCAAGTTACAGAGAAGGTGAAATTGTGCTTTATGATATTAACGAAAAAACTTACTGTACAAAGAAATAGGTGGTATAATGCTGTATTTTTTTAAATTTAGATGGCATGGTGTGCTTTCATTATTATGACATTACTATATTGGACTTCATCTGTTGTGGTGATTAAAAATATGCAGCTCTAAAATTTCCTGGGCCTAGGTTTCGGAGGCTGCCTCTGTCTACGTCCTCAGCAAAGAGTTGAACACAGAACTCATTTTGCCGTACACCCTTCAGCCTATCTCAGCACATATTGTTGCTTACTCATACTCATGGAGCGGAGTCTTTGAGAAGTCGTCAATCGTGCAGCTACTCAAGAATTTCCCAGCATTTTGTGGAACCCGAAGGTTCATTATCGTGTTCACAAGTGTCCTCCACTGGTCCCTATCCCGAGCCAGACCAATCCAATCCATCCCATCCTATCTCTATAAGATCCATTTTAATATTGTCCACCCACCTACGCCTTGGTCTTCCCAGTGGTCTCTTTCCTTCTGGCTTTCCCACCAATATCCTATATGCATTCCTCGTCTCCCCCATTCGTGCTACCTGCCCTGCCCACCTCATCCTCCTTGACTTCATCATTATAATTATATTTGGAGAAGAGTACAAGTTACACCTAAATTTCAAAAAACTTTTATTTAAATTAAATAATGCCAGGACGAAGTTGGTTAAGAATCAAGCGTTAAGGGCTGACTTGATTATATGTATATTGCATACAAACTTGCAATTGTAATAATCCCATGCTTTTCTAAGTTATTTATTAGATGCTGTGTAAAATTAGTTCCTAGTTTTTTATTTGACGCTTTTCTTGAAGAAGAGTAACGCGTTAACAAACATTTAGGAGAATGCAGGACTGTGCTTGAGGGTAGCACGACACGCGGACCACGTGCCGCCTGTTAGCCCCATATACTGGTCTTTTCCGTAGATTCCATCAATTGTTATTATCAACTGTTTACTCAACGAAGCTCTCGGTAGTTCGGACCAGCAGAGTCGAGTTTCTCTCAGCAATGCCCGAGCATACCGAAATATTCCATCTTAAATTGAAATTGGTTTTGTTTCTCTAGAATTCTAAAGGCTAAATTAAATTTTGTGGCGATCACAGTCATTTTCCAATTAAAACAAGAAAGATGCTGTGAATACATTACCGTAACAGTGAAGAATGCTCTGTCACAACCATAGACGTTCTTCGCTAAGATGCAGTAAGTTCCTGCGTCTGATACTAGAGCTCGCTTTAGTGTAAGTCGAACGTAATCGTCCAGCGTTTCCTTCAGAGAGCGCTGGCTGTTCGTAATGTCTCTTAAACCCTTCATCCATGTAACTGTTGGGAGAATCAAGTACACTGTGTCATTTATTGTAAACAATTTAAAATTCGAATATCTTACACCTTTCATCCATAAATATTGCTTCCCCAGTGACATTTCAACTAAGGAAATTATATGGGTCGGGATAGTGGAGAAATTGGATATCGAAACCCTGTCTATAATTGTGGAGAAGAAGCAGTCTCTGTAATGAAACAAATGTAATAATAACCATCCAGTAGCGAAGTACAAAACTGTTTCAATATCCATTCGTCCATTAAATTGCTGGCAGAAATATGCAGCAAGTGTCATCTAGTGGAAATGTTTGAAACTGCTTCCACGTATAAAATGAAGCAGCTGTCGTACCCCTACGTTCCCGTTCTTGTGGGTTATTGTAATTTCTTGACACAGAAGAGAAGGAAAGTACAACTGAAACTGCATATAACAATTGTAAAGAACACGACACAATAATACAAATCAAATTACATAATATGGAAAGCATTTGTTGCTGCAGCGGAAACGAAACATTGTGCAAAAATATAGACATCCCTTGACGCTTTCAGCCCCGAAACTATTCGAATATTTTAATTACATTTAGAACTGAAGGTCTATAAGGAACGTTTGTGGTGAAATTTAATGTTGCTGATTAACAGACTTCAGGTTCCAACCAAATATCACATTTCTAAAACACGACTTCTGGGATAATATCTAGTACAGTACATTACACAAAAATCTAAGTTGGAGCTGTGAATGTATTTGAAGTGTTTTTGTTATTGCAAATAGGCGTTTTGAACGAAAACAATTTTTGACTCTATGTGGTGGCGCGATTAAATTTGCAACAATAAAACTGCATCTGAACAAATAGAGGGAAACACAAAAGAGAAAGGAAAAACTTAAAAGAAGACATTTTTAATCCTCTCGGAATACACGGCTCTTACTTCCTGTCTATACGCTCTTCCTGATTACCCATAAAGTAAACTGTGGATAGCAGTAGTAGATAGAGCTGCTTCATCCTGTGGGAAAGGTGGGTGGGGGGGGCTGCCTAACGCCCGTCCTCCACGCGATCGTTTGTAGTAAGTGCTCAAGCTATCCAGAAAATTTTCTGAATATTTTAAGAATATATCTCCATAATTTTACTCAATGCTTTTAGGAGTTCGTATATTTATATGTTTATATTTATTTCCACATTATGCGTTTCTAACCGTATTCCACTCTTCGGCTTTACATAACATAAATTTTGTATTGTGGTCAAAATAAGAAATTTTCATTTTTAAGAGACACTAAATGAAGTGGGATCCCAAAAATCATACTTTTCCCAGACCCAGTCATAGCCATAAATTGGTCCTGGTAGTGGAGTATAATTAAGGGCATATTAATAGGTACACTAATTAATAATAATAATAATAATAATAATTCATTCATTCATCAGTAATCTGTCAGACGACAGGTCCACAGTCTCTTCCAAAACAGTTCCTTCACTTAATAACAGAAACAAATAAACAATATCTTTCTCAGTAGTTCAATAAAGTCAAATATTTCATTTTTTTTCAATGATAATTACTTTTGTTATTTAGATGCCTAGACAAACTTCCGTATCTACTGACCAAGATCTGTAGTAACGTCCTCAAAAGCCTCAAGGAGAATCGTCTAGGCTGAGCACTTACCTTTGGGCTTCGGATCTCCGGTAACTCTGAAAGACACTGAAATGTCTTCGCCAACAGCAACAGACATGTCCATGGCCGGTCGATTTATGAACATGGCAGGCTTGCCACCACGAACACTGCCGGGGGCCACTATCCCTACAGTGGCCGACGTGTCCACGTAGCCATAAGAATTGGATACCCGACACGTGTAGAATCCTGCTTCCTTCTCGGTCACGTCGGTCATCATCAGGGTGTACACCCCCGACTCTTCGAACGTTCGGAATCTTGGGGTCAAGAAATGGAGGGGCTCGTTGCCCCTCAGCCACGTGACGTCCAGCTTTGGGGCCCCTATGCAGAGTGAGACAGAGCGAAAGTGAAAGTTGCATCCATAGTTGTTTTGGAATTGCAAAATTGTAATCAAGTAGCCGGTTAACAAGGCAAGGAAAGAACCAACCACACAAACCACCTTCTATCTAAACGTGCAAGCAACAAACATCCTAAACAGTCTACAAATTAATTAAAGAGCTGATTAATTAATGAAAAACCAACAAACTAAAACATATCATCTAAACATCAAACTACCTAAGCAATTCACCAACTAACCAATGAAAGAAACGACTCACTGAGTTAACTAACTACCGAACCAAATAACGAAAGAAATTATTCGTCCAGTAAGTAACCAGCTACATACATGTCCACATATCTAGCCAGTCAATGAGTTTGATAAGCAAACTAGCGAAACGCTATCTAACTCACCAATGAAAGAATAAAATAACTGTCTAATTAACTGAAGAACCAAATAACCCATAATACAATAACAATTCCAGAGCTCAGGTGATTAGTCACAGGCTTCCCATTTAGGTGGCCCGGATTCGATCCCAAGTGAGGTCATATTAGAGAGGTGGTGTAAAAGTGCCATCGGAGCAGGTTCTCTCCTGTACTTCGGTTTCTCCTGTCATTTCTCATTGCACAAACTGCCCCACATAATCTTCCAGGGTTGGTGCAATAGACCTAACAGTGACCAGTGTACCAAGTGGACTCAGTCTCACCTCACACCGCAAATAAAAATAGCATAACAAAACCAACTTCGAAACCCTCTAACAAAATTTAGCTACTTGGATAGCTACATGAAGGAACCAAATAACTGATTAAATAGCCAACAAATTAACAAACGAAAAAACTTAATCCGTGTAATGAACCAATGAAAATACCAGGGAAACTGAGGTGACTAACCCATATGAATAATAGCCCTAATTGAGGCGAAGGCTTGTACATGAGCTCGTCAGCTTTCTACACTAACAATTCAACAACGTAAACTTGGCACAAGGGCTTCAATACGTACTTTGCTCCAAGATGTTTTAGAGACACTGGACGTGAATTGCAGTCAACTGTGGCAGTTCCTTGGTTTATTCAAGGACGCTGCCTGGAGCACACCGTTTCTGTAGCCAGTAACGGAATAATTATTGCCACTGATGAACAGAAAAGCTCTCGGTCGTTACGTATTTTGAGACATTTACGTGGAAGCACCGGAAAAATCATTAAACTCCTTACACATGGGAGCAGAGCTGCAGTTCAGGAACTGAGGGTGCTGGTCACTAACCCCGTGTCGTCTGGTTACTCAGGGAGAACTGCAATAGGGGATGTGTTCTGAAACGCAGGCGTCCCTTAGACGCCGATGTCATGATTGTACTTACCTTTAATTTCAACCTGGAGGGCTAGTGTACCTCCAGTTGGCACGGCATGATCAGTGAGCACATTGGATATGTGGGGACGCCTGGCATCGCGGGAGACACGAGGCGTACCTCTGGGCCTCCTCGAGCTGGCACAACTATCGCGTCCTGCAGGATGAGAAAGTTGACACTTGTAGGCACAGAAAAATGGAGGTCAAATCTCGGGAAAGAATATGGCATAACTGGGCGCAGGAAGGTATGTGACTGCTTGTGGCGAAGGGAGGAAACACAGAATGGTAAAAAATGCCGTCTTCTGGGATGTGGCACGGTGTATGTTTTGTTAACCGACGTTTCGGAGGAGTGTATCGCCTCCATCTTCAGGATGAAAACCTCAAATCTGACACAGAATGGTACAGTATCTTGGAATGCGTTACATAAGCAAGAAGTTCCTAGCAGAACCAATGAAGCCTACTATGTGGAATTCTAATCCTGCAGAGATCTTACTATTGTTATCAATTCCGTACAGATTTCAGCAACCTCAGATTTGAGGAATACAACCTCAAAGTTTCGCATCATTGCCGTGTTGCACACTGTTGACTTCCAAACAATATTCAACATGTGATTTGTAGCTCTGTTTACGATCTATTTCCGTACCATTTTTGCATGCATAGCTTCAATGGTTTGTTAATTACCAACATCAAAATTGACGCTAAAAGGCTTTTTAGGCAGACCAAGATGGTTTTATATATTCTACAAAATAATTACCCCGCCTGGAGTAGGTCAGAATACCTCTACCTTAGCCCCGCGAGTGGCAGAAGGCGACGGAAAGGGAACGCAAGAGTGACTCCCCGCCCGTGTGGCCACTGCAATGTTTGGTCTGCACAAGAGTGACTCCCCGCCCGTGTGGCCACTGCAATGCTTGGTCCGCACAAGAGTGACTCCCCGCCCGTGTGGCCACTGCAATGTTTGGTCTGCACAAGAATGACTCTCCGCCCGTGTGGCCACTGCAATGCTTGGAACCTCTCAGTTTTATGAACACTGAAGTCCTCTGTACCTGCGAACTGGATGGTTGAGGATATCTGTTCACTCCACACGTTGTTCTCTGCGCGACAGGTGTACTGCCCACTGTCGCTGGTGGCGTCTGGACTGCTGATAGTCAGGCGGCACACTCCGTCCGCCAGTTCGCTCTGCTGGTGCCGACGGCTTCCCTGTAGCGGCACTCCATCCTTCAGCCAGGTGATTCTGGGAGGCGGGTGGCATCGCACCCGGCATTCCAGGATCAGCTCGTCATCCGAAAAGCGGTACAAATCTGACATGCGAAACAATTACCGATCACTGGTTCACGTCGGGACATTTACATGGATCAATTTGTTCTGACATTAAAACATAACGGCAATTAAAGTATAAAATATAATTATGTGTGTTTGTTTGCTGAGAAGAGAAATTTTGGAGAACCAATAGAGGTGTATTTCAAGAGAAAATCTTCTAATATAAATAAATAATTTAATGTTTCTTTCTGTGACATTTTTCTTAAAATAACTGTGAAATTTGCTTAAAATATGGATTTTAATTTCACGTTTAAACAGCCGCAAAAGTAGCAGAGAGTCTAGTAATTTCCCACAGTTCCTAGCTTTCTAACTATTATTTTTATTTTATTGCTGGTGGGGTGGGACTAAGTCCCTTGTACTGCGGCCACTTCTGGCCTATTGTACCAGTCCCAGATGATAGGTGAGGGTGATTGTGGAGCAATTGGTGGAATGAAGATTGGCAGGGGAAACCGAAGTACTCGGAGAAAACCTGCCCAAGCGCCACTTTGTCCACCACAAATCCCACTTGACCAGACAGGGGATCGAACCAGAGCCACCGCGGTGGGAAGCCAGCGACTAACCGCTTGCGCTATGGTTCGGCCAGCTTTCCAACTAACTAACTGAACGAGTGACTTGTTAAATGACTGCTTAAGGAACTGAGTGGTTAACTGACTCACTGATTAAATTATCAATTAGCTAGCTAAAACAGTTAACCATCAAGCTGAGTAGCTAATTGGCAGAATAACTGGCTAATTACTTGGCGTTAGAAACCAAGCTTCGAAGTTATAAAATAGATGCCGGCAAATGAAATCTGCGGTCATGTCTGTATAGTTCACTTCACAGCCTGTTTCTTGAATATCTATCTTAGTTTTCTGATAAATGTCTCCCCATTCTAAATGACAGTTTCCAAAAATATTTCCATACAAAAATTACTTCTGTGTCGTTTCTTTCCTTCATCTGTACGAATATCCAGCAAATCAAATTTTTGATACATGTGTCCTAATACTGTAATTCTGCGGAGAACGAATATAAAGAGGAGTTTCTCATGACAGACGCATCTCTATTTATATCATATTTCATATCTAGTCGATCTCTACTCAAGAACTGAGAGTACCTCTGATGGGTCTGGTGAAGGTGGGTGGTGAAGGAGCGGGTTCAAATCCCGCGAACACTTTGAGTGTGGCGGTGGAGGAATTCTCGCCATGAAGATTGCGGGCCACGCAGGTGAACTCTGCTGAATCTCCCGGAGAAGCGTTGATTACTTCCAGAGAGGCCAGACCGTCCTCACAGCGAGTTCTGTAGCGCTGCTCCCCCACCAAGGGCAGGCCGTTCCGCAGCCACTCCACGACGGGCTCTGGGCTGCCCACGACACTGCACGTCAGCTTAATGCGGGACCCTTGGGCTGCCGTCCGGTCCGTTAGACGCGTCGCGAACGTCGGCTTTTTCCTGGCGTCCCTTGGCCCAGACTGTGATACAGCACAAAAACAGTCTGAAGATCACCAAAAGGTCGAAATTTGTAGCTGTGAACTTGCAATACAAAGTATGTAGCAATTTGCGTAAGGTAAGGTGACGTTATCTCTGCGCTTAACTAATTAAGCACTGCGCTATGAAGGGGTGGACATATAGATCCAAATTTTATTGACCTCGGCACTAGTTGGAGGTGAGTGGTTAGTTTCACGCCTCTGCCGCTTTACCCCCGGTACCCATTGAATAAGACGTTGAGTGGACGCCAGAGCCAGTCTGGACGACGTGGAGAAGAGAAAATTTTTAACCCTACCAGGACTCGAATTCCGACCCCCCCTGTCGTCCAGCCCGTAGCCAGTCGATATCCTGGCTCATGTATCAATTTGCGTACAGGATGATAACAAATACATACCCAGTAATGTCATATCACTCACCCACACTCATTAATGGAGCTGAGCCCTTCTTGAGAAGTCGCCACTTGTGCAGCTACTAAAAAATTTCCCAGTATTTCATGTAACCCGAAGGTTCATTACCGTATTCACAAGAGCCCTCGACTGGTCCCTATCCTGAGCCACATAAATCCAATCAATACCAACCCATCCTGTCTCTCTAAGATCCATTCTAATGCTGTCCACCTACCTACGCCTTTGTCATCCCAGTGGTCTATTCCTTTCTGGCTTTCCCACCAATATCCCATATGCATTTACTTTCTACTCTATTCGTGCTACATGCCCTTCCCATCTTATCTTCCTAGACTTGATAGTTCTAATTACACTTGGCCAACTGTACAAGTTATGAAGCTCCTCATTATACAGTTCTCTTCAACCTCCTGTCAAATGTCATATCAGTCGCAAAGAAGAGACAAATTCTGTCGCTGACTTGAAGTTGACGAGACATTCATACTCTTATAACGGGGCTAGGTAATTACTTTTATTCAAGTACGGATGGGATTATTTCGATGGGACAGTCTAGCGAGAAAATATTTGTAGTGTAGTAAATGGGTATCAATTATTTGCACTGACGTAATATATTTTCTTGGTAGCCTATACCAAAACATGTAATTATGGTTTTAGTAATAATTTCACGAAATGCTGAAGTCTGATTGGTATGCACAAAGAATTAAGTCGAATCTGGACTGGACCCCACTCAGTTTTCTCTTATACATAATAAAAATTTGAAATTCCGTCAAATATAAAATTGTAAATCTATTGCACTGATTTCTTTCTTATGTATGAGAAAATAAAAATCATCAAATGACCGTATGGAGGGTTGTATCGTCTGAGATACGACGCCGTGTAATCCGCCGAAAGTCAAACGACGTTTGGAATGAACATCGAAACGCAGGCTGACTTCCATCGGACTACGCGGAGTTATAACCCAGAAGACAGAGCTCTTCATAATCACCGGTGTGAGAACCTCAAATCCAACGAACCGTGTGACCAACAACATTCGAAAATCAAATTTTCGCCGGCAATATTTTGCATACCTGCATTATAGCTCTGGGGTCGACTCAGCCTCTAACAGAAATGAGTACCAGGAATATTCCTGGGGGTAAAGGGCGGTCGGCGCCTAAAGCTGACCTCACCGCCATCTGTGAACCGATTGTCTAGATGGGAGCCTCGACGCCTCACAACCCTATCGTCCTACACGGCCTGTTTGCCTTCAACGACTGCCTTTCATGGGAAGCCTCGTTGACTACAACCAGTGTACCTCCACAATGTACGAGTATGTCAGAAATGTTACTGACGCACTAACCATCTGCCTATCATCCGGGGCTGCTATAATAGACCAAACAACGGCCGACGTACCAAGTGGACTCAGTATATTACCACCGTTAGAGTAAACCCCTTCTCGGCCAAGTCGGTCTATCCTCGTTCAGTTTTACAGCACACATTTTGTGTCTCTAACCTGGCGCACATAGCCTAACAAGAATTACATTTACTTACAGGTTATTAGATTTCGTCAATACAGAATTTGCATTGTACCTGCATTGTCAGTCCGTAACGCTGAGCGCATGCGCTTCTCCGTTCGTTGAAGTCTTCCATAACAGATGGTGTACGAGTATGTGCATGCAGTTGTGCATGACGACTGAGGTGTGAGATTTCATTCGTTTTCTTGACCAGTGGTGCTCAACGTTTATGAGACCGCGGCCCAGTAAGTTCTTTTTTTATAAGACGAGGGCCCAGTCCCAACAGATTTACTCGTAAATACCTTTCCATTTTTGTTAAAGTTCATACATTAAGCTAACGTAATATTAGTAATTAATTATAACATAATCATAAAGAGGATTAGTACACTTATGTATACGGTGGCATGTTGACAAACATAAAATTATATTTAAATTAGTCATCAATCACTGGACTAATGAAATCTTGTAGCATTTTGTAGTTTCCTCAGACCAAGATCATTAAATTAATTTGTGCTAATTTTCATTGACATATCCCATGCTGATTACCAAAAACTTATGTTATTCAGCGTAAAATTGATTATTGTATTATTAAATTGATTTTAATGATATTGGTTTGAAAAAAACGGCAGTGAGAAAAATATTTATGCATTGTAACTCACCATAGAAGTCAGCTGAGTAGGGGAACAAGCAGAAGGATGTCAACTTGCCGGCGAAACACTTATTATCACATACACACGCCAAATAATTATATATGTAAAGTATGTAATTTGATAAATAAAAATGTATGAATCTCTCAGTTCTAAACACTACTTCCAACACTAATTAATATTTTGATTTTAAAGACGCAGCACTTTAACCCAGCAATTATAAGTTATTGGAAAGTTAAACTTAGTTTCTTTTATCACAACTGAGTTTGGAAGGTTTTAGTTAGGCTAGTGAGACTTCTGTTTCTGTTTTCCGTCCGTTAGCTTATTAATTCTGGGATGAATTGAAGTGAGAGCCAAACGGAGACAGTCAGAAAGTTGCAGGCAGTTCCTCTGTTTCGTTTTAAGCACAGTCATGGCAGAAAATGCAGTTTCACAAAGATATGTGGTGGAAAAACAAAGAAGAAACCTCACTGCTATTTCATGTAAATTTGGATATTCATTTTTCATTCTTATCCAGAATTTCGAATTACTCGTAGTATTAAAAGTACTTTCCAGTCCTTTGTCCGATGATAATTCAATAAGTTGAAGGGTTTCTTCATGGGAAAGGGCTGTCTCTTTGTGTTCAACAAAAGGGTTCACAATCCACATATTTTGCCTCCGGGGATCCTCATGTTCGGGATAATATTTTTCAAATGACAACATCTTCAAGTGGGCTGCAATAATATCTGAAACTGAATTCTGTGAATAGAAATCATCTGCTTCCATAATATAATTTGAGTACGACTGAAACATTTCATTGTTTCCTTCTGCAATCATATTAAGCCAGAGTTTGAGTTTCTTTTTGAATGATTCGATCTTGTTCCACGCATTAAATATTGTTGTATCTGGACCTTGAAGTTTTAAATTCAACTCGTTCATGTAAGAAAATATGTCGCTGAGATACGCCAGCCTGGCTACCCATTTCTTATCCTGGAAATAATGGGACAGGTTACTTTTCTTATCAATTAGAAAGAGCTCGACTTCCTTTCGGAGTTCATATAACCTCTTGAGAACTTTACCGCGGGACAACCAACGAACTTCCGAATGGAAAAGAAGATTTTGATGATCAGAGCCCATTTCATCGCACAATGCTTTTAACAGTCTTGTATTTAAAGCACTGTTTTTTATATAATTAATAATCTTAACAGATTGAGACAGGACTTCATTAAGCTCAGGTGCCATTTTTTTGGAGGCCAGGTTTTGCCTATGAATGTAGCAATGCGTTGACACTAAGTTATTGCCCGCCATATCCTTAATTTTAGTGACCAAACCTGAATTTCTACATGTAAGACAGGCAGCGTCGTCAGTGTAAACTCCAACGCAATTTTTCCATTCGAGACCTCTCTCTTCAATGAAACCATTTAAAACTTTGAAATTTTCACTGCTGGTAGTGTGCGTAGGTAATTCAGAAACACTTAAAATGTCTTCCTTCATGTCACTCTCATCATGGTCAATATATCGTACATACGTAAGTAAAATGCTGCTGTTCTGAATATCTGTACATTCGTCCAGTTGTAATGCAAACAATTTCGATTTTTTAATTTTTTCAATGACTTGCGTTTCTGTATCTTCTGCCATATCAGATATCCGCCTACCAACTGTATCATTCGACAATGGGCTGTCTTTCATTTTACTTGCCGCAGACTGGCCTAATACTTCATTACAAGCAGCAGTCAAAGAAGACTTAATGAGTTCTTCCCCAGTGGAATGTGTTTTTTTTACATTTAGCTGTCTGTAGTGATATTAAATAGGATGCCGTCAGAAGTGAAGTGTCAGTGGTTGAAGCTTGGTAAATAATTTTCTTTTCTATTTTAAGTGCATATCTTTTACGCATAAAGAATTCAGTGCGTTTGTTGACTAGGTCAGAGTGTCCTGTGTTGAGATGTAGGGTAAGTCGCGATGGCTTCATAGCTTCATTTCCCAGAACAGTAGCACAAATGACACATTGAGGTCGTGGCAATTGGTCAGTGTTACGGCATTGTATGAAACCAAATTTTAAGTAGCTGTCCGTGTACTTACGAATGGATGCAGACTTTTTCTTCTATGTGCTGGTGGTTTTTCCTTTATTTTGTACATCCTGGAGATCGCTATGTAGGCTTGAGGTTGATGAATCACTACTTGTTGCGTCACAAACACCTTCAATACGAGATTTCTTAACACCAAAATTAAACAAAGTCCCCTGTCTCTTATTCATATATAAATTTAAATTACTCAGGTTTCGAAACAAGCACTTGCACACTGCAATTCGAACTTGCGAAGAAACAGTATTCAGTATTACTAGATTTGAGAACCGGATACAGACTGCCTTGATTTTCAATTTCAGTGGAAACATTTTCTTTATACTTCCTTGCTGATTGGTCACTGACATTTGCAACACAGATGTCATTTCGCTCAGTTCTGAGAACAGAGGATATGCCGCCTGTCATGCCCCAAAGATTATGTACAAGTAGATGTCTTTTGGGGAAAATTTGGAATAAGTGCATCTAGACTTTAAGATTAAGAAATATAAATAATGAAACGTACCAGGAAGCGGGAGTTTGCACAGAAGTATACCGCCAGTGGTGAGGCAATCCCTTTGTAATCAGAATGTTAGCACGACAGGTAATAACGCTGACATTGAGGGAGAAGCTATATGAAGTGGGACATAAAGAACTAGGCCATGGGGAAATCGCTGAGTCGGAGAGGGTGGAAGACCTGAAAGAGCCAACCCCCTTTCGATAAACAGCCAATGAGTGGGCCACACCGACCCAAAATCACGTCAGGATGGGAGGGTGAATACACCCTCGGAACCCAGCGAGTCAGCAAAAAGAGGGCACATAAACTCTAGAGGAATCGATCAGAAAAATTATTATCATTAATTGTCAAAGAGTTCAGCCGGAGGCTATGGCCGAGAGAGAGAGAAGGCGCTGAGTAGAGGTTGGGGTGGTGTGTGTCTGTTTCATCAGCTCAAGTAAGTGGACTTACTCATATAAGCCATGAATATTAAGTGTGATAATATTAAAGTGCAAACCCCAGGGAGAGAAAGTGAAAACTAGATGGACTAGGTTTATAGAGAAAGAGAGACAGAGGTATAGGATACCCAATAGCAGGGTGACAGGAGTAGAACTAAGGTGTACTACAGGATAATAACCCACATGTAATGCGAACCGGCAGACGTCGGCAAAGTGTGTATATATTATGTATATAGCGACATAGGTGAATAGAGTAGGATAGAAATGCGCTGTTATGTTAATTGAACTTAGCCTTCCCTCAAGTGTTACCATCCTCCCTGAATGCTCCAGCATCTCCCGAATCCTTTAGGAGAACAGCAAACTCAAGCCAAGGCGGCAGCTACGTCAGTGATCGTAAATTTACTTGAGCCCCCCTTTACGGCATAACAAGATGGTGGCAGCGGCGGGATACCTGCACGCCCCCTGTCACCACGGCATAATAACTTGTGACAGCGGTGAGATATCCAATCCACCCCTGTCGCAGAAGCATACGAGTAATACCTCCCATTGTTGTAATCGGCTTGCAGGCAATTTTTATGA